>NW_026590062.1:27129720-27130944 GCF_907164565.1 Psammomys obesus
AAAAAAAAAATAAAAAAAAAAAAAAAAAAAAAAAAAAAAAAAAACAAGGAAATCATGAAATTTGCAGGCAAATGGTGAAAACTTGAAAAGCTCATCCTGAGTGAGCTATCCCAGAAGCAGAAAGACACATAGGGTATATACTCACGCAAAAGTGGATATTAGATAGAAAACATAGGATAAACATACTAAAATCTGTATACTTAAAGAAACCAAGAAGGAGGACTCTGGCTAAGATGTTCAATCACTGTTTAATAATTTAAAGTCAAATATCCACTGGGCACAGGGCTTGGCTTTGGTCTTATATCTTGGTGAAGCCCTTGGACTCATGTTCTGCTTCAGGATGGGTTGTTCTAATGTGAAGTGCTTTCTTCATAGCTTCTTGAATTTTTTTGAACCTTTAACATGTGGACTCTACTGTTTATCATGTCCATCTCTGTCTTCAGTATTTATTAGATTCTGGTTTTTTTTTTTTAACAATAAAACATGTGCTCCACATTACTGATTCTGTGTGTGTGTATGGGCATGTGTGTGTATGTGTGTGTACTGGTGGTGCATATATGTATGCGCATTTGTGTGTGTACATGTGTGTGCATTGTGTGCATGTAGATGTGTTTTACAGGTGAATGTACGCATATGCATGCACACATACGTATATGCAAATATGTGTAAACATATATGTGCGTGCACACAAGTGTGTGTGTGGGTGCATATGTGCACGTGTGTGTGCTTACACACTTTTCAGTTTTACAGCTCACAACTCCACACACAAGACTTTAGCCATTACAAACATAATTATCTTTTAACCATGTAATTATCTTTTAACCAGTTCTTTTAAGGAGTGTTTTATTGGAATATTAATAGACCATAAAATTCACCCAAGTGTACAATTTTATGAGTTTTTTTTAGCATATATAAACATCCCCAAGGAGTCCTTTTAGTACATTTTTATAACTTTCAAGAGAAATCTATCCTCATTTCCTTTACAGCTTTAGCCACTCAGCCCTGAGAATCTACTGCTATTTATACCCATCTCTCTAGAATTGCCTCTTCTGGGTGTTTCATATAAAGGAAATCTTACTTTATTTTTATGGTTCATCCATGTTGTAACATGTGTTAGTTACTCTCTTTTTCTTTCTTCCTTCCTTCCATCGTTCCTTTTTTCTTTCCTTCCTTCCTTCCTTCCTTCCTTCCTTCCTTCCTTCCTTCCTTCCTTCCTTCCTTCCT
>NW_026590062.1:27130954-27140084 GCF_907164565.1 Psammomys obesus
CCTTCCTTCCTTCCTTCCTTCCTTCCTTCCTTCCTTCCTTCCTTCCTCCTCCTCCTCCTCCTCCTCCTCCTCTTCTTTTTGTGTTAAGACAGGGCTTTTCTGTGTAGCCTCAGCTTTCCCAGACTTGCTTTGTAGACCATCTGGCCTCAAACTCTCAGAGAGCCACCTGCCTCTCCCTCTCTGAGTCTCAGTGCAGGGATTGTAGGTGTGCACTAATGCACCTGGCTGTGCTCTATTTCTTTTCATGCACAAACAATATTGATTCCTTGGTTATAACACTTTGTGATGCATTCACTAGCTGATTGACATTGTATTTGTTTCCAGTACTTTTGACCATGGCAAATGATGCCATTGTGAATTTCTCTGTATGAGGTTTTGTTCTGATGTTTATTTCATTTCTCTTGGGTATAGTCAGGTAGTGTTTACCCACTAAGGAAATTGGAGACTGCTTTCCAGTGGTTGGGTCACTTACAGTCCTACTGGAAGTTTGTAAGGGCTCCCATTTCTCCACATCATCACCAGTTCTTGCTGTTTATCTGCTCTTGTTTTATCACAGCCATCCCAGAGGGTAAAGATGATCTCTCGCTACAATTTTGACTTATGTTTCCCTTATGGCTACTGATACTGAGCCTCTTTATGGCTTTTGATTACTTGTCTACCTTGTTTTGAAGCCTCATCCTTTTTCTAATTTTCAAGTTTATTGCCTTTTGATTGTTGGGTTATTGGAGGATTTCAAACACTTGATACTTCACCCTTATAAGATACATTATTCTTCAATATTTTATATAATTCTACAGAAAAATTTCACTTTCTACATAATGTCTTCCAATGCATAACTTTTAAATGCTATGAGATACAAATTATCAAGTTTTCTGTGAACCCTATGATTTTGATGTCTTATCTAAGATAATATCAATGTAAAAATCATGAGGATTTTCCACTACTTTTTCTTCTGAGCAATGTATAGTTTTAGGTGAAACATTTAGGTCTTTGATTCATGTTAAGTTTTATACATGTTGTGAGGATTAGGTCCAACATTTTTCTTCCATATGGATGCAACACTTTATTTAATAGACAATTCTTTTGTTTGTTTTTTAAGATAGAGTTTCTGTCCTTTGTAGACCAGGCTGGCCTCAAACTCACAGAGATCCACTGGCCTCCGCCTGACTGATTGCCAGGATTATGGACATTCGCTACTGCATGTGGCTGACAATTCCTTCTTAATGAAGCTTCTGGATATCCTCATTGCAAGTTAGCTGAGAGCAGCTCTGTTTGTTTATTTCTAGATTCTCGAATCTGTTTCATTGGCTGATATGTTGGTTATTATGCCAGTATGTTAGTATATGTTAAATCAGAGGTTGGGAATCCTCCAATTTTAGTTCTCGTTGCTTTTTTTTTTTTTTTAATGATCAATGTAACATTTTATGTCTCCTAAAATTCTGAACTCACTTTCCTTTTTTTTCCCCCTAAAAAATATATCTAATTTTTTTAGGAATGTTTTGAATCTGTATAATGTGTAAGGGTTTTATTTATATTTTAGTCTTATCTTCCAATCCATGAACATGGGATATCTTTCCCTTTTATTTGGATTTCATTTATATCTTTTTATAATGTTGTATAGTTTTCAGTATATACCTGCACTAGAACTTGAACAAATACCTCCTTAAGTATTTTATTATTTTTAATCATGTTACATAGTGTTGCTTTCTTAAATTTTTCTTGTTTATTGAGAATTCCTAAAAATATTTGATATTTGCATGTTGGTTTTGTATTCTGAAGTCTTACTGAACCCCAATTACTTATGATCATGTCAGTAGGTTCCTTGAGATTTTCTTTATACAGGGTCACCACCTTTGAACGCAGATAGTCTTTGCTCCTTTCCAGTATGAATGTTTGTATTTCTTCCTAACTGACTAGACTGTACACTGCAATGTCATGTCATGAAATGTCATGATAGTGATTCCTTTTTGTTCCTGGTCCTAAGGGGAAAACATCTGCCCATCTACTTTAAAATATGATGTATAAATTGTTGAAAATTTCTAGAAGCTCCTTATTACATTTTCCTTGTTTGACAGTTTCACTCATTTATATTTAAATGAATTTCAGTCAGTTTTATTCCCGTGTTCATTTTGTATGTGGTCCACTGAGTTTAAGTAGAGTGTCTTGCCTAAGCTTGGGTAGGAGGATATTTCCTGGAGCAAGGAAACTTTTCAGTGGGTACACCACTGAAGAGAATGATAGATAGCTCTTCCTCGAACAGCCTTTTTAAAAAATATGTAAAGACCTCAGGAAAGTATTTATTTACACAGGTATAGAGATTAGGAAGTCCAAAGTTATTATAAGGTGAGATTACACCAGAGAAAGAAGGGCCCAAACTCATGTTTTTATCAGAATCCCACTCCCTAAAAACACCCCACTCCCACAGTAATGGCATTAATCAAAGTATAAACATTCAACTTAAATACTTTACCTCTAAGAAGCAGAGTTTTAACGCATGAATTTTGTGGGACACATTCAAACCCTAACACTGACTCCTGTAGTAATTGTCTATCCAATGATACCACCTTTGTTCCTACAAGTCCCTTAGCTGCACATCCAACTTCTTTCCTTTTTTAAAAAAATTCAGAATCTAATCTCTCTCCCTCAATGGAACATCTTGCTCCATTAGTCCCAATATCTAAGTGAGGAGTCCTGAATAAAGTATGCTTTACCAATATGACAAGTGTCATCAATCAAATTTGAGTTTTGTTACTTTGTTATTCTTTTTGAGACAGAGTCTCTCTATGTAGCCCTGGCTATCCTGGAACTCTTTATGTAGAAAGCTGAACTCACAAGAGATCCACTTGCCTCTGCCTCCAGAGTGCTGGAATCAACAGTGTGCATGATGCTCACCTAGGACCCAGATGGGTGTTTTGTGTCTTGTTTTGTATTTTTGTTGTTGTTGTTGTTAAGATATTACCAATAGTTCCTCGAGGAGAGGTAAAGCCTCCCTGGCTCCTCCCCTATCCATGATGAAATATTAGTTAGTCCAGTTTTGTTCTGTTCTGTTTCTTGTGCAGATGACCATAGCCATAGTCAATATGTACATTGGCTATGTCATGTCCAGAAAAATCTCTTTTTGGTTTGTATTTCCACACCTCTCGTATTCTTTTATTTCTGCCCTCTCTTGTGGGATGTTCCCTGAGCCTTGGCTGAGCCAGCCTTATAGCTGGCTAGTTGGGGCCAATCACTCTCTATCACTTAATCTCTATGCTTTGGTGGGTTATATTTTCTACTGACTACTTACCCAGTGAAAAAGAGTCTTCTGCATTTTATCTTGAAAATGATTTCCTTTTGAAAGAAAAATGTACCTCATTTCTTTATAATTTGGCAGGGAGTACTAAGTGTTTCAGCAAATAGAGTCATGAATGTTTGCCATCTACTTATTATCTACCAGCCATTAGTCTAGACTGGTAACTGGAGTACAAAGGCACTTGTCCCTTCTGTGTCCAGGTCTCCCTTTTTTAATATGGTAGACAAGACTTGGTAAGATATTCCCCTGCTTCTAAGAATGGGTTATATGACCATAGGGAAAACATCAGAAAATATCTGTGTGCCCTTTTAATTTATTTAATTAACTTTTAAAATTTATTTATTTATTCACTTTTTATTCCAAACACACCCCTCCCTCTTCTCCTCCCAGTCCTACTCTCTTCTCCCTTCCACTTCTCCTCAGAAAAGGGGAGTCCCTCCATTACCAACCCACCTGGCACATCCAGTTGCATCAGGACTAAGTGAATCCTCTTCCACTGAAGCGAAACAAGGCAGCCCAAATACAGACAAGTGATCTAAAACAGGCAACTGAATCCATGTCAGAAACAGCTACTGCTCCCCTTGCTAGTGAACCCACATGAATACCAAGCTGCCCATCCATTACATATGTGTCGGGGGCCTAAGTTCCATACATGCTTGTTTGATTGGTGCTTCAGTCTCTGAAAGCCCTGTACTTTTAATCAGTGTAATCAGTCTCCAGGATGTTGTCCGCAGGAAAGGACCTTCACTCTTTTCTTTCATAGTCTAGAGCAGTGGTTCTCAACTTGTGTGTCATGATCCCTTTGGAGTCCAATGACCCTTTAACATATATAAGATATATGATATATTACATAACAGATATCTACATTATGATTCATAACAGTAGCAAAACTACAGTTATGACTTAGTCAGCACACCATGAAGAACTATATTAAAGGGCCACAGCATTAGGAAGGTTGAGAACCACTGGTCTAGAGGGAGCTTGGGCACTGAGGCTGAATGAGAGGTAAGTTGTTCCAAGAGGAAGGACAATAATGGCCTACCAGCTTCTAGGACAAAATCTCAAACAGGAAAGACAACAATCAAGGGATTTTGGGGGATGCGAGTTTCTGTTGTCCATCATCCACAACAGTCCCTTCCTCCACAGTGATCACGACAATCAGACATCTTTACCAGTGCTTCCCAGGCCCTGAGCTTCTTCTCAGTCCCTGAGGGTGCTAATAATCGGGAATCCTATAACTACTTTGATGTTCCATTTTATAGGTGATGACTGAGACCAAAAAAGTTTTGTAGCTTTCCAAGGCCACACAGCTTCTGAAAGAAATCAACATTAAACTCTCAGCCTGACCATAGCCCCTGCCTACCCCCTCCCTGCATGTACTCCCTTGGGTGTCCTCAGTTCTGTTTGTCCACCTCAGGGAACAGCTGAATTGAGTATAAATTCTCAGCAGAATAGCCTTTGTGTGACTTCCCCAGGATTCTTTGCAGATGAAATTCTCTGTATTCTTTGGTTGAGTGTTTCATTAAGCAATATGAAATCCAGGCCCCACAGCACCATCTTCTTGACCTAGAAGCATGTGTGGAGTTCTTTGCATATAAATCTGATCTTAATAACCATGCTGGTTTTAATGACTGTAAACTCTGATGCTCAGGAAAACACAGAGCTAATGACAATGTGGAATGAGGACTCATCCATGTCTGCTTTGGTCCCTATGATGCACTGCCAGGTACACTCTCAAAGAAGTTGCAAATAAGAACATACCTGTCTTTACTAACCCACCCAAGAGACACATAGATCTTCAAAAGCCACAGCCATGATGGGTTTGGGTTTATTTAGGTGCTTTGCCCTTACCTCATGCAGGAAAATGGAACATACCACCTTTAACTGGTATTTTCTCAAACTCAGCTAGGCAATGCACATTGTTTTAAGTTCTTTTCATAGACATTGTATTGATTTTTTTAAAGCCCCGTTGCCTCCTTCCAAACAGGTGGGAGGGAAATGTTCATATAGGGGAAAGTTCTTTAATCAGCTCTATTTGCCTCAGCAGACAGCTGAGGCTATTTGCAAAAACCAAAACATACACACAAGACACTCAGCTCATATGATTTATTGGTGAGGACATTTGGGTCCAATCATTATCAACGTCTATGATAAACTGTTGAGTGTGTGGCATTCAAGGTTCTCTTGGCATCTGATTCCAAACAGAAAGAAGTTGTGCCATTTGTGGGTGGCCTCCTAACATATGGGTGACAGGCTCTCAGAGGCTGCCCTCTTTTGGGTAGCAGCCCAGACAGGCTACATTTTATTATGTCAAAGTTGATGTTTAGGCTTACAGAGGCAAAGCAGTATTTGCATACTTATCAATACCAGTGTTTGTTTGTTTGTTTGTTTGGCGCTACCCTTTAAAGAAGAATCCTCTGAATTTTATTTTAAGTAAGGATTCCATAGCAAAACCAAGTGGGAGAGAAAGGAATGGAGAATAAGAGGCTGTTTCCCTTTCCCTTCCCACAGAAAATTATTTGAGGAGACAGGCCAGAACTTTAACATGGGAGATACCAAGAGAAGTTGTAATTTGGACGTCAGCTGTGGTGATGTTCGGGTATTTGCTTAAGAATGCTTCTTGTTTACCTTCCTCCCACAGACATACTTCAATGACAATATCCTCACCCTAATAAGGACCCTGGTGACAGGAGGAGCCACACCAGAGCTTGAAGCTCTGATTGCTGAGGAGAATGCACTTCGAGGAGGCTATAGCACTCCCCAGACACTGGCCAACAGGGACCGTTGCCGAGTGGCCCAGTTAGCCCTGTTGGATGGGCCTTTTGCAGACTTGGGGGTGAGTCTGAAGCTTAGATAACTCTTGAGCCCAGCAAGCATGATCTGAATGAACTGTGTCAGATGGTGACAAGCTAGGCATCTGTGTTTCTCTGACACTAAATAGACTAAAGAGATGGAATTTATGGGATCCTATTTGCCAGGCCTCATACTTCACATAGAGATATTCCTGCAAAGTCTCCTACCAAATCTTTGATATGTTGCTCTCTGGCAACTGAGATATGGACATTTACACCAAGGCATCATGGAGGTGAGGGTCTTTTCTTCCCAGAAACGAAAGGGGCAGGTGCTGAGAACATATAGCTAAGCTTGAAAAGGATTCTAGCAGGGTCTTCATAGCTCAGAGCTTCTCAGCTTTGATTCAACCTGAGCACGGGATGCTGGGCCCCAAACCTGCTGTCAAGAGTTTAGTATTTGTATACTCTTGACAAAAAAATTATAGTTCTCATCTTAAAAAGGAATAAGAGATAGTTTATTCTGGGGCCATTTTGAGGGACCATGGCTCAGGGACACAGACTTCAGCACTCTGAATTCCACATGGAAACAGTTTCATGAACTCATATAGGTTTATAAAACCAAGAAAGCCATAATTGAGGCAACTTTAAAATCACTGGTGGGCACATGATAGGAAGATACAGCAAGATGGGGGAAGCTTTCATATAAACTTCAGAAGCTATCTGAATACATACTTAGCTTTTGGGCTGGAAGAAGCTAGTGGTCTGCTAAGTTAATAGATTTTGAAAGGTTTCTATTACTTACAAGATGTTCTGACAGGGAGATAGGCAGGAAATGGCTGTTCTAGAGGGCTAGAACTAGCCTGATATAAGGAAATGAGCTTCTAGCCTTGTGGGATTCTAATCTCACCATAGTATTGCAGTTCTAGTCAGTCAGTTGGTCTCTACAGACACAGCTTCTTTGCAGTTATTGTTCACAGTACTATCCAGGTACTGGTGGGTTTTGAAGCATCAAGACTGCCTTGAGTATCCAGAACTATTAGCCAAAATGGCAGGGTCTCAACTGGCACTGTCAATGTCTTGATAACTCTAAGTAAAAATCTTAGGATTTCTGAATCTGGACCCAGTCACACTTCCCCAAGCTTCCCTTTGGATTCTCAGTACTTGCTTATGTCTGGCACTCTGTATGCCATAAAGTGTGCCACAAAGTGTGCCACCTTAACCTTTATTCCAAACTCACCTTCATAGATGTGTTAGGAAGCAGAACCATGCATCTTGGGGATATTTATAACTATTGCACAAAAATAGTGTTGTCCAGAATGTCCCAATTTGAAAAATGCCCTCTTTTGTAACACATCGATGCCTGCATGTGTGCCAGGACCTCCATTAGTTTGGGGCTGTTTTGAAAGGCAACATCCACAATCAGTGACTCTTTTCTTTATCACTTCTTTACCAATACATTTGAGTGAGATTACTATATTCAATAATTATAAAATGTGGGACCATTTGTTGTCTAATATGATGCCCATCATCAAAATTCCAGTGATAACAAAGACAAATATAGTCCCTCTGTGTCTAATGAATCCACTTTGTCATGCCACTCTGTCATAAAGTCTACTTGGAGTCACATGTCTGTATGAAGCCCAGAGTTTTCGTTACATTTTCCAACAAAACATTGTTTTCATCTTCTGGGTCAAGTCCCAGAACTTGGGGTGTGGTTATGAACTGATAAGTACCTTGAGTCCCAGTTATCTTACCTGCAGATACCTACATCTGCTTCTCCTTAGACATCTCTGAGGTCTGCAAATTATGCTTTTCACACAGTCCTTATCAGAAAGAGTCATCACTATAGGATTTGTGGGGCGCTCTTTATTCTTGCAGTGATTTTCATTACTACTTGGGCAGATTTGACAACATGGTCCCATCACAGTGGACACAGCTGAGCTGGAGTGGCGGGGAGTAAATAAACCTTGCTTTGCAAGGTGCCTTTCTTCTTTCTAGCTATACACTGAGACCTTCCAATGACCCAACTTCCACCTAGATGGAGGGAAGAGAGAAGCTTGTTTGAGCTGTGGCTAGAACTGTGTGGATGCAGAAGCTCCTGTGATGGTTGTCAGAGCCCAACAGTCAAATGTACTGAGTCCAGGCTGTTACATGCTGATGTCTTCAGCTACAGTCTCTTGGCACAATCCTCCTGCTCCAGAGATAGGAAAACAAGCTTTTATAAAAAGGTTCTTTTTTACCCCCTTGGTCCTTGATTCCCAGGCAAATAAAAACTGATGTTTCTCTTGGTCTCTTTGTTATCTCCTAGGATGGTGGTTGTTATGGCGATCTGTTCTGCAAAGCTCTGAAAACATATAATATGCTTTGTTTTGGAATTTACCGGCTGAGAGATGCCCACCTCAGCACCCCCAGCCAGTGTACAAAAAGGTCAGTATGTCCTACCTCTTTGCCATCTCATCTGAAAGAAATGGCATCAATGATATCTCTTGTCTCCTGCAGGCAAGGGCCTCTATGTGCATGCCTTCAACACAGTGCCTACATTACAGAAGTTAGAATCCCAAGCTCTGGTTCTTTGCATGGGTTCCTCGGTTCCTCATGTGACGGGCGGCTGACTAACTGCTGTACTGACGAGGAGTTGTCTTTGGTTCCAGTGTGAAGATACTTCACACTGATGATATTTTTGCTTCATAGGTTTTGTAATTGACTCACTTTCTTTCAAATATTTATTTTTAAGAAACGTTTTATATTATCACCTTAAACAAAAATATTTGACAATTTGGGTATCCTAGTTGTATATCTTATTTCTGATATGCTTTAATTAAACTCATAGCAGGCAAAACATTGACAGTATATTCTAGAATTACTGAAATCCACAAGTTTGTATAGTGTACTCTAAGAAACAGTGTTATAGAGGTGTTTTTCATATCTATAAATTGCAATCATTTGAGGATTTAAATAAATACTGTGATTATACTAGTTTTAGTTGTGTAAAAGGAAAGTATACATGCATATTTAAAATTATATATCAATTATATGTAACAATTTT
>NW_026590062.1:27140094-27167211 GCF_907164565.1 Psammomys obesus
CAGACTAGCTAGAGAGATGGCTCACTGGTTAAGAGCACTGGCTGCTCCTCCAGAGGACCCAGGTTCAATTCCCTGCACACACTTGGCAGCTCACAACTCTCTCTCGTTCCAGTTCTACATGGGATCTGACATCTTCACACAGACATACATGCAGGCAAAACACTAATGCGCATGAAATAAAAATAAGTAAAAAAGTTGTTGCTGAGTAATACATTCCTATGTTACAGTAAGTATGAGATTTACCTGCAGAGTTTCCAAAGATTGAATTACTGAGCCCTACTCTGGGGCTTGTGATTCAGTAGCACAGGGTGAGGCTGCTAAAACTTTTTCCTTTTGTTTCCAATTTGTTCATTTGTTCCTTTCTTCCTCCTTTTCAGTGCTAGGGACTGAACCCAGGGCTCTTGCATGCATGGCAAATGCTCGCCCACTGGGCTACATCCCTAGACCAACAACCTGCATTTCCCCGAAGTCCGTGGGGGCTCTGAGACCATCCTTTGCCATCCACTGCTACAGAAGCAATGTGGTGATTGCTGTAGTTGTGGCTGGCGTCAGCCAGAGAAAGCTTGATCTAATGGAGAGAAGGCAGGTCAAGGCCTCATTAACCAGGGAGATTGTGTCTGTGACTGGCAGGACATTGGAGAATAGAAGTTACAGTGTAGTGAGGTCATTATTTGTCATGAACTTGACCCTTGTACGGGAACATGCATATGGCCCATGTGAGTTATGGTATGGCTTTTTCGTTACCAGTTCTAACCTGTCACCTTTGCCTGGGCTTCTGGCTGCTTTGTTGAGCTAAATATGAAGATTTACTTTAATTTGGAAGAGAATTTGAAGCCACTATACCGAGTACCCAGTACATCATTCATTTCCTCACATAGATGAAGCAGCCAGGCATTTAGTTCTTTGAAGTTCAGGAAGAGTTAAGTCATGTGTCTACTCAACTCAGCCCGTGACACCTTCGCTTTCTCTGTCCAGGTATGTCATCACCAATCCCCCCTACGAGTTTGAGCTCGTACCGACAGACCTGATCTTCTGCCTGATGCAGTTTGACCACAACGCTGGCCAATCCCGAGCCAGCCTGTCTCATTCCTCCCACTCCTCACAGTCCTCCAGTAAGAAGAGCTCCTCCGTCCACTCCATCCCGTCCACAGCAAATCGACCCAACCGGCCCAAGTCGAGGGAGTCCCGCGACAAACAGAAGTACGTTCAGGAAGAGCGGCTTTGATATGTGTATCCGCCGGCACCGTGTGTGAAATTGTATCTGCTACTCATTTCCCCCGTTGGTATTCCAACAGAGTAACTTTCCTGTTCCCTAGAGCCCCCTCTTTTTTCTTTTCTTTTCTTTTTTTTTATTTTTACACATTTGCATATGTATGATAGTGTGCATGTGGTTGTCATTTTTATTTCACCACCATAAAACCCTTGAGCACAGCAGCAAATAAGCAGACGGACCAAAAAGTTATTTATGATTCTAGGGGGACTGTAACCCAAAAGCATCCTCCAGACGTAAATAGCTCACTGCAGGGATGAGTTCACAGGTTAGAAGGGAGCACCTGGGGTCAGGGTCAGTCAGGCACAGCAGATTTATTCTGATTCATCCGGATCATCAGAATGCTTTGGGTTTTGATTTTTTTGATTTTTGTTATTTCTTTTCTCTCTGTTTTTATACACACACAGAATAAGTTAGCATATGATCATTTAAAACCAGCAACCAAAAGTAATGAAAATGCATTGATTATTTACACTCTGGGCTGAAGTTTCACAAAACATTTGAAAAGCTTTCAAAGTGTGCACAAAAGATGATTAAGTTTCCACTTGTGAGAGAGCATCAGAGATTTTTTTTTTTTACTTATTCACCGAAGCCTTTTTGTCTCAGAGCCAGCTTCTTTCAGAAGTTCAAGGTAATGTTTCTAATTTTAACACAGAAGAAAAAAAGAAAACAGGTTTCCACTTCTAGATGTATCAAATCTTAATCATTTCATTTACCCGAAAAGAGGTTTAGTTGCATATTAAATTGTTATTCTGTTTCTTATGCTGCCATAGGGATAGCTAGTTGTTTTGTTTTGTTTTGTTTTTTTTTTTTCTTTCCCTTTTGACATTTGGGATGAAAAGCCATATGTATCATAAATATCAGATGTAAGTCATTAAGAACTGTCTTCCTGGGACTTTTACATCCTTTAAAAGGTGAATCTCTTACCTTATGTACAGAATAAATAATGCTTAGAAAAGAGCAAGTATTTTTCCATGCATTCTCAAGGGACCTTTTTACTCCCCTTTGTTTGACTAACGAGAGCCCCAATTTCAGATAGAATTCAGGCTGGGGCTTTGGTGGAGCAAGAGGGAGACAGACCCAGTGGCAGATAATGTTTTTTTTTTTTGTTGTTGTTGTTTGTTTGTTTGTTTGTTTTTTTGTAGGAGCTGACGTGCTAGGTAAATCAGGATGTAGGAGGATGGAGCCAAAGTTGACTCAACAAAGACAAAAGCTAGCAACCACAGTTAAATTGCTGGCACAGCTATATGTTGCTTTGTCCCAAAGCAAAAGGCTGGCAGGAAAAGTTTAGCATAGCAACCTCTTTAACATACAGCCAATTCACATAGGTAGGCAAGTGACAGGAGAGAGAGAGAGAAGGAGAGAGAGAGAGAGAGAGAGAGAGAGAGAGAGAGAGAGAGCTTCTCCTTGCCATTTTCAAGATGGGAATTAGGTGGCAGCAACAGTGAGCCAAACACATTTCAGTAATTATTTTTTTTTCTTTTGTTGCTTTCTTTCTTTCTTTTTTAAACTGCTAGTCAACAAGAGAGGGAAGGTAGACAGATACCTTTTCCCCAATATGCAATTATCATTATTTTATGCATGCAAATTATGTTTTAGGAACATAGGAGTTCTGAAGAATTGGCCAACTTTACCATAACCAAATTCTGGTATGGGTAGATTAGCCTTGTGCTCATATGAAACTATTTGAGACATTTACTGAGGAATCTGTTGATAAACTAGGGGGTAGGAAGGAGGGGGAGAAGTCTGTCACAGCTTTAGCATCTCTTTCTTAAAGGTGTTTTTATGGTGAATGATTTGGGTTTAGATTTTGGATCCCCTGTCCCCTCCGGCATGATGGTTTTGGAGATTTGCTTGCTGTGTGATTGACAAGCACTTTTACTGACAGAAATGGTGAGACTCTGTCCAAACCTCCACCTCCCCCCATACCAAAGGCAGGGGCAGTGCAGTACTCCATCCAGCAATGGGTGGGGAGTCATTGTATACATGTAAATTCAAAAGTCTTGTGAGTGGAAGTATTTTTTTTCAAATTATTTTTGTCCGTATGTATTTTGATTTACATATGACATATAACTATCTCTTTATATATAACTATATATATATAACTATATATATAACTATATATACATATACCCTAGTTTTGGATCGTGAGAGATCTTCATACATTCTTTGCAAAGGAGGTTATGAAGTTATGCCCTCAGAACATTTATAACTATAAGAATGTGCCAGTTAAAGTGCTCAACAGGAAATATGACAGTTTAAAAGCATTGTAAAACTCACATAGCTTACTTCTCTCTCTAAAGTGCGACAAGGATGACTAGAATGGGCCAAGGTATGACAATTAATGGTTCTGCATGACCTAGCCACTGCTGGGGGTTTTCTTCTATAACGTTGTCCTTGTGAAACTTTTGTGGAATTAAAAAAAAAGGAGTTACAAATTTTATTCTGTTATTGTTTATTTTTATTTAAATTGTTCTGTTTGTGGTTCTATTTATTTTGTTTTGCTTCTCCACCCTTCCCTTCCCCTCCTCCTCTTCTTTTCTCCCTTCCTTCTTCTTTTTCTTCCTCCACTTTCTCAATTGCTCAGCGCAATGAGGCTGTGCTGCTGCTATGGCTAGACCCCTTAGAGTATGTCTTGGTGTTCTTGGGTTTGGGGGTTGGGTAATCTGGGGGTAACTTCTCTACATCTGGCTTGCCTTCAACTCTGCACGTGGCCTCCCTGCCCACCTTGGTACCTTGTCCCAAGTCCAAAAGCATTTTCCCATTGAGAAACCCAGCTTCCTCCACTTCCCCCATCACCACTGCCCAAACCCAGTCCCCACTGGTCTGTTCACATCTCTGTGTTGATCTTGGCAAGACCTACCAAATCAAGCAATGATGCCAGTTGATAAATGTTTCTGTAAAATATTCACAGCTATTCCATTTGGCAAATGTGCTTTTCTGTTAATAGTTGACCCTCCTTTCATCTTCAATAGGAGGGTTATTAATGGCAAATGCATTGGTCTATTTTTCTGTGTACTCAGTATGAACGAAAGTCAAAGCTGTTGAGCTGTGTGAATCAACTTGAGAGCGCATGGCCAGTTATGAAGGGACTGATGATTCAGTCTAGACAATACTTATATGTCTCCTGCCACCTGCCTTTCAGATGTTTGTTAAATTCCAACCACAAATGGGGCAGACAGAAGTAAATTCAAAGTGTCTTTTTAATGGAATTGGTTATTGGCCCCAGTAAACAAGACTGGAATTGACTGGAATGGGAACAGACTGTGACCTGAGATGAAATTTCAGAGTTTTCCCTGGTCTTTGGGCACGTAATCCCCACTGGGTAATTGCACATCATTGAGAGGTGACTACTGATATATTTGATGGTGGCAAAGGTATCATGACTTCTCTTGTACCAGCTGAAACTTCTGTATTATACTTTTCTTAATAGAGCGAAGACTCTCCTCCACCATTTTTCATTTGACTCCAAACTCCCTCTTTTAGGAGAACAGAAGCTCCCTTAGGAAGGAGGCATATGAGTTCTTCATATGTTTTCTCTCCCCTACTTTCCCCTCCAAACTAGAAACAAACAAGAAATAGTAGAAAGTGAGAGAACACTGTGAAGAGAAAAAAATACACACATTTAATAAGAATCACAGCTCAGGAATCAGTGATATTTGCAATTCTGAAAAAGAAGCAGTTTGTGAGCCATTCGGTCTGACTTACTCAGGCTTAGGAAAGGGTTGACAGATGAAGTGAGTTGGTAAAGCAGGAGGAAAAGCTTTGCACCAGCTGTCTTATAACTGGAAGTGTCAACATTCCTAAAAGCTGCTACGGGGGTCCTTCTCAAATCCAGTTCAAATGAACCCTTGCACTTTCCAGTTTCCATATTATGGAGATGTTTCAAATTCCATTATGAAATTAAGCCTTCATAATTCCGGATGTTAAAGTAGGTATACACAATATGTATTTGAAATCATTTTTACATTTTAAAACTATTTTATAATTTATCTCCATTCCCTTGGTTTATTCTTGGAAAACTGGAAATTAATGCCTGAGGTATTGATATAGCTTATTTTCTGGTGTCAGGCTCTTGGAGCCAGATTCTGCTTCCAAGCCAGGGGACAAGCCTTGCGAGACTAGTGACTAGAGAGACTGACTATGCCTGTTGGCAGCATTATCGAGATCCTAGGTGACCAGGGGAACCTTTGACTGACTGTGTTTCAGCATAGGGAATGCCTTAAAGGTGTCTATATCCCAATAGAAACAATTATAGCAACTTTCCAGGTTCCTATAGCAACAGGCTCCTTGATGAACAAGAAAGTACAGAAACTTCAGGGAGAGGAAGATAAGACAGGGTACGAATCAATTTCTCCACCAGCTTCCGCCAGACAATCCCTGCTTTGTGATAATACGATAAGGAAGTAGCTGTGGATACCTGCCACTAAGCTGGTTAAGTATACTCCATAAGGAGACTTAGCATGGAAGTGAGCAAGAGAAATTCCTGCTGCCTAAGGGGAAAGTCTCCTCAGGGTTTGGCTGGATGTAAGGATGCAGAAACGGACAGTCATCGTGGTACACTATAGAGAAGTGAGATCAAAGGAAACTTGTCTGAGTCTGGTAGAAACTATGCTTATGTCTATGTAATGGCTGTGTTCTGCTTAGACAGAAGAGGAAGAGGTGGGATGCATAGTTTTGCCTGGGAGGCATCAGGGTTTTGTGACCACAGGAAGCATACCATAGAAATATAATTCAGGAAACAACATGGAGTTGCCCTTGAAGGCTGGAGGTCTTTGTAGCCACTGCTGTCTCAGTGTCCTCTCTATCCAAATGGGATCTTTTCAATCCATGCCTTTGCTCTCGAAGCCTCAGTGTGTGGTGCTACAGAGAAGCCAGCTCTCCCAAGTGCCTTTACTGTGTTATCAGTTTCCCTTTTAGCAGTCTTCTCTGGGGAGTAGTCATGTGGAAAGTTGAAAGCCCACAGCACTGACAACCCAGAGTCAGCAAAAGCTCTGTGTTCACAGTGTAGCTGTTTCTCCCTCTGCTTGTGGAGCTTTGGGTAACTCAGCCCTCTTTTACCATAATAGTTATTTCCTCAGGGAAAGTCTAAACCCTTTCTCTAAACCCTGTCATTTCCTTATACTAGCAATGGAAGACTCAGGTGGTTCTCCAAGGGGCAGGACATCCCACTGGTGAAAACTGACTTCAGAAACAAAGACCCACTGTGTCCTAGTCCTGAACTCCACAGCATAACATCATATTATCCCTTCTTCTCATTCACTTTCCAGATGAAGACTACCTACAAGTTCCCCCAATGCCATCTCTATTGCCACAATCTACATTCTTCAGGCCAGCCCTCAGGCCTTATACACCCTAGGCCTCTGCCTCTGGCTTCTCCATTGAAGAACCTCATCTGTAAACATAACATTCAGGAGGTACAACCCATGCCTGCATCATACTCACAGCAGTGCTAACCGTAAAGCTAATGCCTAGGCAATCATTACAGCCAGTCTACTCAGCAAGTACAGATGTAAACACATTTAACTCTCATGTGACAGATGCTGAATGTGTAGTGAGTCACTGATACCTGTTCTGTTGACATGGCCAAAATGATTAGGAATGGTTTTTTTTTTTTTCCAGCCCTAATCTATAAAAGATGAATGACCATACGATATATTCCACAAACTTTTCGGGACAGAGAGTGCGAGAGAAGCAGGTTCACTCGACTCTGACCCACAAGCTGGTGCCACTTCACTGGCCTCCTCCACATTGTCCATAGTGAACACAGCGGCTTAGTTGGTCTGTAACCATGATGCTCTCCATAGTGCAGCCGTCACGTTATCTCCAGTTATTTCTCAGCTTTGCTTTGTTATAGCAGTCTGCTTACCACATGTAGCAACATGTCACTCTCTCCCTAACGCTAACTGCCTTATGAAAAAAGTTCCTGACAGGTCACACAGTATCCTCAGAATGCGGGTTCTGTGAATATATCACCCACAGGAAGTTTAGGAACAAACACAGATATGATTTAGGTTTTGTTTTGTTTGTTTGTTTGGTCTGGTGCCAAGAAGTCCCCCACAGATCACAGAACTTTTCCTCTCAGGTGTGAAAGAAGGCCACATCAAACACTGAGATAAGTTATGCATTAGAGTGTGGTTCCATTAGCCACTTCCATACTTATTTGAATTCCTGCTTTGAATCCTCTTTCTAGTGCCCAGTTTTGTAGTGGCCCCTTGGCACAGCTTTGTCTTTAAATGGCAAGATTCTGCATGCCAAGTTGTCACCTGAGGGGCATTCAATGGAAGCTGAGTGGCTTCTGGCCATTAAAATGTACACATCCGACCCTCCACCTCCACCCCTTACTCTGATGCCTTTTTCCACAAACATTGTAGACAATGTCCAGAACATCACTAGTTTGATTTCCTCAACATCTTACTTGACCACGCCTCCCACATCATAGGCATTTAGAGCTCAGGAGACACTGGAATTAAACAGCATCTTCTCAGGAACAGTGAGAACCACATTTCAACCCTGCAATCCTTGCTTGAAGCTGCAGTCTCAAACCACAGGGGCAAGACTGCCTATACTTTCTTTTTTGGCAAGAAATTTAAAGAGAAAGAAGCTTAAATACGGCCAATAATGCTGTCTCTTTTAGAGACAGCTGGAGGAAATTGATATCCTCTCCTTGGTGAAAGGTCAAATTGCCCCCTTTGAATTGAACTGTAAATACTAAATTCTCAACAATTATTCTCTGCAGCAGTTGTAAAATTTTCAGCAAATTGTAGCTGTTTGGTCTTTCACGCAAAACACATCCTCCTTTCCATCAGCAAGACTTACTCTGCCTACCTGGCACACACAACCTAGCGCTAAATCCCTTCAGCAAAATAATTCAGCGTAACTGTGCAGCCAGTGCCAAGGGCAGCTTGGGCAAAGAGCAGGAACACCAGGCTCCTCTCTCAGTGCCGTCTCTGCACATAAGCTGTTTGAGAAAGTCGTAGTTGGGAATTGTTTCAGAGACCTGGCAATGCTTTTAAAGCCTGATAACCATCACACTTTACTCTTCTCTGAAAGGTTAGTTTAATCGTAGATCACAAAAAATTGGTTTCCACAAATGCATAATGGTTCATCTATGTCACACTTGAACTAAATGGTTTTTTAAATGGAGCTGAAATTATTTTGATGTGTACACAGTCCCAGATTTCTATACAACCTTTTTTAACCAGCCCATCAGGAGTCTTGCCTCTAAAGCCTCATTAATAATTCAGATGTGCTGATGACTTTAAAAGATCTATGGAATTGAAGCTTAGGGAAAGGAAAAAAAAAAAAAAAACCTCTGCTTGACAAAAAGATAAATGAATGTAGAAAGAAGCTGTAGGAGGCTGGCAAGCTGTAGATCATCTCAGAACAGATTGTAACTTTATCATTCTGTCAGGGGGAATAATTTAAAGCACTTAATCAGTTAGTTTCACTGTGAGGATGTAACATTATGAATTCCTATCGTCCAATCTGTTCAAATCAAAGTGAACTTAATTATAATAGGTGAGCGAGCCAGAGCAGGACGGATCATAGGGAGAATGAGGTACAGAGAGGAAGCAAGTGTCCTGAGGGCTAAATGGAACTCCTGAACCTTTCTTAGGCTTTTCCCTAGCCCCAGAGGTAGCCACACTGAGGAGCCAAGAAACAGGAAGTGGTTGTAATATAGAACAAGAAGGAAAAAGCAAAGTGATCATGAGCTAATTACAGATGCTTCATTTGTGAGCCAACACACACACAGAGACAGACACACACACGTGCATCCGAGAGAGAGAGAGAGAGAGAGAGAGAGAGAACACGAGAGCCAGCTAGGCAATCATTTTAATGGGTAGTTCTACAACCAGACACAAGGCAGATGTAAATTGCTCCATACTCAATAAAAACGGAAGCCAGAGGGACCATTGTCTTTAGAGTAGTGAATGTGTTTGAAAGCTGTCTTTCTTCCCCTCTCCTTTCCCGAAGCCACTGTAATGAAGCCTACAGTCCCCTGAGCTAGAAGTTCTACTTCCCAGTTGTTTCCTATCTGTACACATGGGTAATTTTTCAGTGGAGTTCAGTCCTAGAAAGGGGCATAGATTAGAGTTGAACCTTGTGAATAGCACAGCCCAGCCAAGAGGCTGCCCTCTGCAATGACCCCAAAGGCCCCAACTCAGCATTCTCTCTCAGCCATTTGTGTATTTAGGGTGGAAAGGAAAATGGCAAGCTTCCATGAGCTCTCTGCTTGCAGCTTGCATTGTTATAGTCAGCTGAGATCCTGCCTCCTGGAACTCTTTCCATGACTCCATACCCACAGAGTTCTCTTTCTTTATATAAAAGCCACATCAAAACTCTGTTTCAGAACAGTTTCCTGTTCTTATTATCACTCTCATTGGCCAGCAAATCCTGTGGGATTCCTTTAAGATGCTGCCTCCCCGAAACCATGAAAAGGATGAAGACAGGACAGAAGTGGTACAGTTGACATCTGCCTTTGAGTCTACTTGTAACAAAGTCGAGAAAAGGCTGGGAAGAGGTGAAACTGCAAAAAGATTCTGGACAGCTTGTTCTGCGGTCTGGATGGTGTTCATCTACTCCAACCTCGTCCCTGAGGGTGGTCTACTCCTAGTGCCTTCCAGGAGCACATTCATTTTGCTCTTCCCTTGCTACAGGAAAGAGAGGCATGGTTCAGGTTCCGGGGGCTTCTATACACTGCACTGTCTTAGCAATTACTCACTGTCGGCTTCTATTGATTACCTTTATGCATTTTCAATGAACTTTCCAGAAGCTCAGCCTAGGACTAATTAAGCTTCTCGTTTCTCCTTCTTGTTCTCTATCCATTTTGCCCTTTAGCAGAAAAGAAATGGTTTACAGATGAGCCGGATAATGCCTATCCGAGAAACATTCAAATCAAGCCCATGAGCACCCACACGGTTAACCAGATCAACCAATATAAGTCCACAAGCAGCCTGATCCCTCCAATCAGAGAAGTTGAAGATGAATGTTGACTCCCAGGAGACCAGAACTATTTTTTTAAAGCCTGACAAACTTCATAAATGGTGACGTGACTTTTCTTCCTCTTACATGCTGAATCACTGGTGGAAACACTAGAATAAGCAAGGATTGCAAGAAAAATAAAGTTAGACAGATCTTTCTCTTTGCCTTGAATATTGCTTCCATGTATTTTGGAAAAGAAAATGATTTCATTTATAAATGAACATACTAAATAGTCATGTATAGCTTCTAGCATTTTAAATTATTTTTATTTATTAGAAAGAAAATATATTTTTCTTTTTTTTTTTTTCATTGCCAGATATCTTCCCATATATCACAGCAATGCAAAATCAAAATGAGTAAGTGGCCAGATTCCTGAATGCACATTTCTTTTCTTTCTCTTTTTCTTGGAGGAGAATGATGGTCACCACCCCAATTTGTAACTAAGGGAAATGGATTACTAAAAATCAGATTTGAGATGGACAAAAATGTACACACATATTTTAGAAATCTAAAAAAAAACAAAAACAAAAAACAAAAGAACAGAAATGAATATTTACCTCTTCCCTCGATTGGCGTGTGTTTTGCTCTGCATTGTCACCAGCTCTTAACAAATCAAACTTATTAATCTCCACAGTTGAAAGTCCAATCTTTGTAGTTTCAGTTTTCCTCCAGCATCTCTTATCCTTTGTTTATATATTTAGAGGAAAGAGCTCCTTGCAACTTTTCTGCAGCTGCCAGATCAGGTTTCAGCAGCCAGCTCAAGATATGGGGGAGGGTTATAGGCACACCTAGAATGTGAGAGTTGTGAACCAGAGGCACCCAAGAGCAGGCCTTCTTACAGTGGGGCCTCTTCCATGCTGTTTTGCTCCTCATTTCATACTTCTAAGTCACCCAAGCAAGTTCTGTGGGAGGATCTGTTGAGTTTTTTTCCCCACTCAGAGCTTTTAGCCTGAAAGTCTGTGAACATGAATGAATAGTTTTACATAACAATAGGATCTAAGAAGAACTCATGCTTATCAGGAACTGTTTGTTTAGAAGTCAGACAATGTCTACTGTCAAGGAAATGACTTTTGCTCAAATTTTCATTTGCTGGCTTTCCTTGGTTGAGTAGGTGGGACTAAACATTCAAACTTACTAAAATACTTTCTAAAAACAATAACAACCAAAAGGAAAGTAAGTCATGCTCTTAACATAGACTGTTAGAAAAAGGCCTTTGAAAATTACCAGCAGTGAAATAAATGTATCAGCCACTTCAATCTGTGGTCAAAAGATTTTTCTAGTCTTCAGATTCAATTGTGATGTCTCAGCTCTGCTGTCCCATGCATGCCCAGTGTATAGTCACCTCAGCAACTGTTTCATTCCAATGACTCAGAAAGTCTTTCAACTTCACAGTGATCAACCTTTGATATGATCATCAGGGTCTCTGGAGAAGCATGGGTGTGACTGTGATTTTTTTTTTTCTTTAAAAATGTAAAATGTGGACACTTTTCCAAACTAACCAAAATAGCCCCTGAACTCCTGTGACATCTCTTCCATTAACTTTTTAGGCCATGACTCTGTGGTACCTAGCTATGATAGTACAAATCAGATCAGAGCAAAGCAATGCGATCACCATGAAAACATATGTCCATTAAGGACCCCACTTACCAGTAGGCAAAGCTGAGCTTCCACCTCCGTCTGCTCCCTGCAGAGCCACTGTAGTAGTGCTTCCACCTTGTAGGCATTGTCCTGCAGTGACTTGTCGGACTGTGGTTACTCTGTTGTCACGTTTTGTAGAATTAGTTCTATAAAAGTATTGTGAATAATGTGTGTCCGATTGGATCGTTAACACAAAAATATTTATAATCAATCACTAGTCTACTCAGGCTAAAATGGACGTCAGCAGTCTATATTCAGGCTTATAAGCATTTCTTGGTTTCCAACAGAACTCAAATGTGCTGGTGGGGAGAATTCACTGCCAGGATATTGACAGCATTCCTGAAAGCTAAGACTTCCTTGAGCATCATGATTTTGCATTGGGGTTACCTAAGTACATTCATGTCAATCCACGCTCTTATTTCCTTCTGAACCAGAGTAGGCTCTTCCTCACACTCATCCTCACTAACCATGTCTGAATTTGTCTTAGTTCTTCAGTCTCCTATGGCAACCAATGTTGTTTCCCTAAATAATCTTCCATTGGAAGAATAGTGTTCTCAGCACTCCACTCCATGCAAGGCAGGAAAGCAGAGGCATAATTTTCCACTACACCTAGAGATTGAAATCTAAGTCTGCTTCTTAACCACAATGGCTACAATGATAGTTTCTATAGTAAGGGGCTCCCTCAGTTCACCAAGCAGCTTTCTACACCCAACATAGTAGAAATCCATTTCCTTCTAAGATAGAGAGAGCAATATATGAGGAACAAATCAAGCATGATTCGAAGGTGGTATGGAAAATGACCATATGGTGGCACCATTTGCAAAAATGCACAGCATATCAGGCAAAGCAGAAATAACATTTGTTAATATAACTGGAGGGCTCAAGACAACACCCAAAGTTTCCAGTTTGTTTTCATTTGTTGAGTTCTGAATCCTGTGTAGGGTAAAACATCATATTTCCAAGTCTTCCCAACCACATTCTCCTTAGGCCAGTGGTGGTCCTCTCTGGAATACTCCACATCAGAAGGCGCTGACCTCCAGTCCTTGGTTGGGGTCCAGAATTGCTATCTTGGCAAACTAATGATGCTTGGGTGCTTTGGAAATCAGATCATTTGAAAAACAGAAACTACCTGTGTATGAGTACATCATCATCATTCCCATCACCATTTTTCTCACGGAGGCAATGTGCTTCCATCTAAGCAACTATATTTGGAAATATCCTTCCCTGCTATAACCAACTGAAGACATTCACTTCAGGTGTTTTATGTTTAAAAAGAGATCGTGACTAAGTCACCTGGAAGAACAGCCATCCTTCTACAAGTTATATTTTGTTTTTGTTGTTGTTGTTTTTAAGTGTTGATAGACTTTAGTCAATGAATTAGATGGTTTGGGTTGAGTTGGAAGTAGAGAAAGAGAAAATGCATAAAATTAGGACTCTTGTGGATGGAAAACAAAAAGTGTTGAACTGTGCCTGATTTTAAGGTTCAAAGGCACTCTTACACAATTGGCTACTAACTATGAACATGTTCTTTAAATCCCTCAAGTCTTAATGACTTAAACATGAGGCTGGCTTGTTGAGATGGCTCAGGTCCCTGTCAGACTGACAAAGGCAGTGGCTGCCTTGCCTCAGCCAAGCCCTTGGAGACAATCTTTTTCAGAGCTGTATGTTCTGTCCATGTCACCCATGTAGCATTTCTGAGCTGAACAGAGTATCCACTCTCTGCTCTGGACATAGAACTGTCAAGTTCATTCCTATGCTTTTCAGCTTGGAAGGTCTTATAGTCAAGATGCAAAGGTTTCCATTCAGATTCACTCCCATTACTGATGAGCCAGTTTTGTTCATTCTGGTCTCTCTTTAAAAACTTACGCCCCACCTTCTCTGTCTCTTGGTGCAGTACAGCTTTGGATAGTCTCTTCATCTCTAGAGCACAATTCCAATAGTGCATAGAGAGAATCTGGACACCCCTACTCTCCTGTTGTTATTCCCATTAATGTCCTCCAATGTACAGTCTCCCTTACTTCTCATTTCATTTTAAGTTTCTTTGGTTTGCTTTCATTAACACAATGTGTTTTGCTGCTTACATACATTAGTGTAATTTTGATCTATCATTTTCATCATCAAGAAGAACCTTGTTGAAAGAAGGATAAAAAGAGGCAAAAAAAGTATAAAGAAAAGTATTAGATAAGTGACTTGGAGTCATCTTGACTATGAAGAGATCACACAAATTCACTCAACACTGAGTGGCAGCCCAAGATCTGCCTGTTTTTTGCTTTTTGTTTTTTGTTTTTTCTTTTTTTTAATTCATATTTTGTGATTTTTGAAATGGTGGTAAAGTAGTGGATACAATGGCCCTTATTACTTAAGGATTTATCCATCATTTTTAAAACTTAAAGAGACTAAAATATTACTTTCAACTCTATTAGATTTTCTTTCTGCCTCTGCTGTTTACCCCATGTTCTTAATGATTGTTTTTCCATTATAATTATGGTTTCTCACTTAAATCTCATGATCACTTGATGAAATGAGGAATCCTTTGGACTTATTTTGGTTATTAAGCCAAGTTTATCTTAACTGGTTGTTGTCCATGCATGGCCAGCTATTTATCCAAGATTATCGCTAAAATAAGGGGATGTAGAGGACATTTTAATTTCATTTTTTAATACCTATGGTGAGAGTGATTAAAAAAAAAAAACTAGGAAAGGGACCCATGTGGAGAAAGGCCCTTAGTTCTACAAGAGTTAGGATCTCCCTGCTATTCCAGTCTCACATGGCTTGATGGAGAAATGATTCTCGTTTAGACTCTCTGTTCTAGACCATCCTTTTAAACTATGCTTTTAAGCATGAAAATTATAATGGGCCTGAAAATGGATATCTCAGAGTGTACATCAAAAAGTTAGAGAGAACAAAACGAGGCAGTTGCAATGCTTGAAGAAGCCCTGGCTTGAGCTGGTTCCTGGGAATGGAAAAAAAAAAAAAAAAAAAAAAGCTCTCTTGAACTATGAATGGGAAAAATGATAGGAGCCCAATATTGGCTGGGCTGTGAAGACTTTCCAGTAGGAAATAATTGGTTTGACTGGAGGCACAAGGATCATGAGGACTTTCCAATGGCCTTAAGGAGCTATGATGTACTGTTACCAAGGTGCTTTTGATAGAAATAGCAACTTACCTTCGGTAGTAAGTTTGTGTCCATTACAAGACTTTATGGAAGAAGCTAGAAAGTAGGTAGTTGAAGAGCCACATTAAAAGTGGCATACTCATTTAGAAAGCCGTAAAGAGCCACTGAAAGATCTGAACAAAGGGTGATGGAAAGTGGTGGCTGTACTGTTTAGAACTTGAAGCTTTTGAGATGTCCAGGTCTTTCTGGAATGTCAGCTCTTTAGCTGAACACTCTCAGCAGTGCGAAGTCCTGTAGGTTGCACTCAGCAACAGCTCACCATGCAGAAGCCCTACTTTCCGCACACAGTTTCTCCCCACCACGCAGAGGGCACCCCTTCAGTACTCAGTTGCTAAAGAAGCTATGGATCCACTGCCTAAATTAAAGGGAAGGGTAGATTTTCAGATTTTTTTTTTTAAAAAAACCTGCTGGCTTTACTATTATACAGATATTAAAATAATAATAATAGCAGGCAGACAAATCATAGCATAATCAAGAATGCAAGGGCTTTTAACTTTTTAGCTAGCGTTACAAAGGTCTCCTGTCAGGAACTCAGTAGACAGCACCAACACATGTTTGTCAGATGAATAGATCCAGCTGGAGGAGTATAACACGGTCTTGCTTGCAGCAAATATAAAATCAGTTGAAAGGGGGGGCCCTAAAGAGCCAGTAGAGAAAGAGTAAGCATGTATGTAACAGTGTCTTCCAGCGAGCAGGAGTTAAAGGAATGAGCAGTGTTACAGTTTGAAGCAGTTAGGCAACCTTTGTGAACAGATGGGGTTTCAGAGTTAGGTAAGCTGAGGGCCACCATCCCAGCTCATTTTGGAATATGGATGGATCAATGATTTCATTAGTTGATCAAGTAGTCGCCGTGTACTTGCTGCTGGACAGCTTCTGCCTCTTCCTGGGAACAGAAGACATGTTATGTAAAACTGTCATTCAGTAAAGACTTCCTATTGGATGGGGCACTATGACAGTTTGACTTAGTAAGTTTTAGGGTTGGGTGTGAGTTTGACAGGTTCTATATAAAGGAAATGCTTACTGCAGACCCCGAGGACAGAGCAGTGCAGAGGGACAGGAAAGAGGAGAAGATGAAGCATGTCAGCAGAATTCTCACAGCTAAGAAATGGGCTGCCTTCTTCCTGATTTAAGAGGGGAGAGTTCCTTTCCCACCATGAAGGGGTCCTGGGCTGGGAATACAGAGAGAGCTGAGAAGATGCTCTGGCAGGCCCTGGCCCTAGGAAAACCCACCTCCTTCATCCCCCATACAAATGCATGAGATAAGTATAAAAGGAGAAGCCTGGCTGAGTTCATAAAGGAGAAAGCATAGGCTTAGATGATGGCTCAGTAGAAGTGTCTGAGGCTATAGCCAAGTTAACAGGGGCTCAATGGAGCAAACCAAGCTGATGCCATTAGGACAGAAGATCTATTCAGTAAGGGAGACTGGGAAACAGAAAGAGGGATCCATGAGGGTTGAGATGAACAGTATCTGAAATGGTGACTCGGAAGTAATGAGGCAGACTGGAAGGACCAATTTTCCCTTCGTCTTTATCTTCTGTTGCCATGAGGACTGGGTTGGATGGGAAACTAGCAGGCCACTCTGTCAGTTTTTACACCATGGATAATGGAGGTTACACAGGGCATCTAGGTTATCAGCATGCCTTCTGAAGTGTTTATGAAAAGAGGAGTCTTGAGCTGGTCTCTCCTTTCATCAGTTCACATCATCCCACTGTTCTTCATCTCTCATGCACAGTACACCCAGGCTCTTGTAGTTGCAAAAATCTTAATACACAAAATGCAAAGGTCACCATCTTCTGACGGCTTTTCTGGGCCAGGGTAAACAGGAGAGCCTTTTGGCCAGGTGAAAATGGATTTTATTTCTAGGCAGAATGTTAAATTGAAAAGAATTTTCCCCAGATCTGTTTATCCCCTGAGGAATTTCTGCATTTCTTCTTGTTCTCCAAAGCTGACCCTCAAGCTCTCCAGAGTCTGTCTTAGGAAACAGCACCAGCCCTGCTGTTTAGAGTCTTAGATGAACATGCACACACATCACATGTGCCTGCCAAAGCAACCCAGAGCTTCCTGCCCTTGGGATCCAGGGTCAGTTTGATGAGGTAGTCATCAGGGAAGGGAGCCCCTCCACCGAGACAAATCAAACCCCAGGTCTACACTAAACCAGAGCCTTTCCCCACTCCAGTACCTCAGTTCTTCTTTTCCTTCCGCTGTGTACACATTTAACCAGAACTGCAACATTTCAAACATAAACCCAGATCTGCCTGGAAATCCTAATTAAAAATGCTCCATTCCCAGGTGGTACAATCACATCCTGCCTAAAGTATTTGGCTCACATCCCACCATGCAGATGCTAAAAAGAGCCTTTTCCCCCACTTAACACCAAAACCTTCATTTGGAATTTCATCAGGGGACAAAGGAAAAACAAAACAAACCAAACCAATTCATAGGTACACATATGCATAGGCCAGCCTACAACATGTTCATTAAGGGAAAAGAGCGTGGTTTATTTATCTGTCTCTCACACTTTGATTGCTGGCATGGTGACTGTGGCTATGATGAATTATGTGACCAGACAGGAACTGGAGCAGAGAATAAATGCTGGTGCTCTGAAATGACCTACCCAACTCTGTCATCTGTAACAACCAGTGATAACTCTCTTGTCTTGTAAAAAAGGTTTGTACATAACTTGTACATGGTTTCATTTTGTATTTTTCGCAGATTAAAAATTTATGTATTTGTGTTCTAAAACAAGGAGTGTTTGTGTCTTTGTAACTGTCACATAGGGTGTGGGGAGGGTTAGTCAAGTTCCTATTTAACCCCCACTCTCCCATGAAGGTAAAATTGTGGACCAGCAGCCTCCGCCAACTTGCCTCTCCAGCTTCAAGTATGAGCCAGGATGCTGCCCAGCACTTCCATGAGCAGCGCTGGGGAAGAATGGCTACTGGTATTGTTAAAAAGCTTAAAGTCGAGCTCTTCGACCCCCACCTCCCTTCCCGAGGGAGGAGCAGCTTTGCTAGGCCACAGAAGAGGACATTGCAGCCAGTCCTGAAGAGAATTGATAAGATAGGGTCAGAGGGAAGGGGAGGAGGTCCTCCCCTGTTAGCGGACTTGGAAAGGGGCAGGGAGGAGATGAGGAAGGGAGGGTGGGATTGGGAGGGAATGAGGGAGCAGGCTACAGCTGGGCTATAAAGTAAATAACCTGTGATTAATATAAAAAAATAAATAAATTAAAAAAAAGCTTAAGGTCATGCTGGGCCACACTGGGCTAGAGAGTCATATACTGCTACAGAGGGCTCCAAATGTAGGGCTCTAAAGACATGGGCTACATGCTATATAACCTTGACAAGGAAGCATGGGTTCACTTCTGCCCTGTCCTCAAGCCAGCTCTCCTTCCTTGCTGTCTGTACAGACAAGCAAAGTCTCCCCACCTTTCTTATCAAAACCCAGGGGTAAAGCTTGCTAATGGGTTGGGCTATGATTCTGGATCTATCATCTGGGGAGGGGTAGAAGCAATCAATTATCAGATCACCTGTGGGAGAGAGTGCAGTATGCCATTGTGAAGACACAAAAGGTTTGCTAAGCTATTTGCAGGATAAGCTAATTGACTGATACTTTGAAAACCAAATCTCTGGGTTCCTATGCCTGTTAGTCTTTGCTAAGTTGACACAGACTAGAGTCATCTGGGGAGAGGGAACCTCAGTTGAGAATTGCCTACAACAGTTTGGCCTGTGGGCATGTCTGTGGAATATTTTCTTGATTAATGATTGATGTGGGAGGGCTCAGCCCATGGGGGGCAGTGCAACTCTTGGGCAGGTGGGCCTGGATAAAAAAGCAAGCTGAGCAGGCCAGTAAGCACAGTGGTCTGTGCTTCAGTTCCTGCTTCCATGTTCCCTCCCCCAAAAAATAGAAAGAAAGAAAGAAAGAAAGAAAGAAAGAAAGAAAGAAAGAAAGAAAGAAAGAAAGAAAGAAAGAAAGAAAAAGGAGGAAAGCCCCCATTCTCCCCAAATTTGCTTTTGGTCAATGTTTTATCAAAGCAATAGAACAGAAAGCTGAGGCAGTACCTCAAACAAAAGCAGCCCCAACTAGACCTCATTTCCAGGAGTGAGAAACTGCAGAATTACCTCTTAGAATGTGCCAGTTCCTCACAGCTCTTTGCGTTCCAGAGTCTCAACTTGTCTTCTTAATATTTGCTAACAAATCTGAATGTTGTTGGGGAGATGTAATTTCAGAGCATATGGTCGGTCTCCTTAGTTAGGCAAACTCCACTGCCAAGTCAGCTCCAGTGAAGGGGTGTGCATAAAGGATGAAATATTAGGAAAAGATCTACACTGACAGAGAAGCCAAATGAAGGAGATGAGACAGTGAGTTACAAAACAGTAGGCGTGGCCAACAGGGCACAATGACTGTGGAACATATTTTTTTCCATTTGGTAAGGAAACAAAATATAGGTGAATTTGTACAGAGATCTCTATAGCAAAAAACAAAGGAGACCATTCACCAAGATCAATATTAACTACTTCTCAATGTCAGATGATAAAGATTCTGCCTGGAAGGAAATCATATAGCAGAGAAAATAGATGGCTTGCTAAAGGAATAAAAGAAGGATAAGATCAAAATGTAAACATTGGGCATAACACTGTTTTGAATGGTACTGGGGCTGGGCCTACCAGTAGAAAAATGAAATCTCATACCTACAGATCTGCTAAGGCTCCAAATGCAGGCTAAAGGTCAGGAACACAAGGAACCCACTATCCAGAGAAGGTGTGCAGGCAAGGTGAGCACTCTCACTACAAAAATGAATTTGTTACATGCTTTTCAAAATTAAAAAAAAACAAAAACACTTCATAGATTAATACACATAGATCCCATTTACTCAGCATAATGAGGGCGATAGCTGATCTTTGTGGTCAATTTGACACACCGAGGAAAGGGACTCTCAAGGGGAACTGTCTCCATTAGATTGGCCTGTACACATGTTTTGAGGTCATTTTCTTAACTGCTAATTAATGTAGAATGCCTCAACACCCTGTGGATAGTACCACCTCTGTGCTGGATTTACTGGGTGGTATAAGAAAACAGGATGAGAACCAGCCAGGGGGCTTTTGGTCAGAGTTTTGTCACAGCAAACTAGGAAAGAAGCTCATACCAGGAATATGAGGTTTTGCTGTGATGGACCTGACTATGTATTTTTATGTTGGGGGAAGGTGGAGGATTTGGGAGCTTTAGGCTGGACAAGCCATTTAGTGCTAAGATCTTAATGAGCTGCTGTGGGAACTTCAATGATAGTCCAGAGTACAATGAAGAGAAAATGGTGGAGGCCTGGCTTTTGATCCTGGCCTGTCAGGGTTTGTTGTTCGATTGTATTTCTGTTAAGAATCTATGGAAGTGAAACATTTGCTTTACTGGGACAATCTGTGCAAGTTAGCTGGGTTTAAAAAAATGAGTTGTAATTAATAGGCAGCCAGCATCATTGTGGAGAAATTTTCCGGGAAGTGTTGGGTAGAGTCAGCACACAGAAACTATGGTCTACAGAGGGCCAAGGCTGCATCCAAAACTGGAAGCTGAACTTGGAGATGTGTGAGAGTCTCTCGTCTAGTAACTGGTTTTGAAAGCGTGAGGGGATTGTGGAGAGAGCTGTAGAGAGCAGCAGAGGCCTGATACTATGGGATGTCAGGAGAGGCCATTGATGAATGTGCAGCTTCAGCTTCAGTCAAGACCCCGAGACCCCTGGATGACCACCAAGGACATGCCAGGAGAAACCAGGACCATTGGATGAGCACCAAGGACAGTGGCAGTCTTCACCTACAGTTCAAGCTGTGTGTGTTCTGTAAATGCCTTATGGTCATGGTGTTTGCCACAGTGACAGAAAGCAAACTAGAACACAACCATTACAAACAATAAAGTAGGCGTGTTAGCTACAATAACGAAACACATCTAGTGTTAATATGATATTCTAGAATGTGCTATATTGTTTTATATATCATGCATATATATGTATATGTGTAAATGTATACATGCATGAATATATATATATAAATACATACATGTACCTTCTTTTAGGACATTCAGATTGCTTCCCATGCTTTCCTAACTTTTGGAGCGGTTCTGTTTAATGGATAAGATCACTACTTCCCTGTACATGAATATGTTAGCACTTAAGTAGAATCAAGAATAAGGCCAAACCTAAAAGCCCCAAGAATTGTGATCTGTGGACCATAGTTGTTTCCCTGTTCCTCACAAACTAAATAATTTACCAGAGTAGGGGGAAATAAGTTATGAAGAGATATTGGTGCTGAGGTACTTAAAGTGGAGTATCTTCCTTTTGAAAGTTTAGAAAGAACACATTTAATACAAAGCAAACAAACATAGACATATAACAGGAGGTTAACATTAAGAAAAGATTGTAAGATAGAAGGAGTAGAGAACATGAAGCAAAGTATGAGATGGCGCATATTATACAGAGAAGTGATATGCATGAGGGGATCTCAGTGCTGGAATACACACAGAGCATGTGGGGAGCCCTTCATTCCAACAATGAAAAAGAAGGGCTAACCTTATTACCTTATTGTTTTTTTTATAAAAAGTCCTATGCTCTAAAGTAAAACCTGAAATTAACCTGTACAAAAGTATCATTGATGAAAATAATTTAGAATAGTTGGGAGTAAGAAACTATGCAAATTCATTTTTGTTGTTGTAAATTAAAAAGGTATGGCCTAACAAATATTTATTATTAGGCTATAATTAGTACAGTGGTATTATTTAACTCACTTTCATAATAAAATAAAACACAGACACCTGGTAGATTTTCTAATTGCCTTATTTGCCTTGGGCTGGGTAGATACTCTGCCTACACTGTCTCAGTAACATCAATATCCATTTCCCAGCCCTGATCCAATGCCGTTCTCCTTAACCAGCCTCATCTAAGCTATTTTCCATCCATAATCTTAGAAATATTTGCTGTTATTCTTCATCTGGGCCTGTCCATGCCTTTATTGGAGTCCTTACTCCAGGGCCATGTGGTTTCTTCCCCACTCTAACCCATCCTGACATACTCCTTCCTTCTCTTTTCCCGTCTGTCTGTCTCCTGTGATTCTCTTGAACCCAAAGCTGGGAACCTTAGCCCCGTTCTGCCCTGCCCAGGTTTTAGGCCATTTAATCAACTGGTCAGGAAGAATGTCTTACGCAGGTTTACCCAACAAGGATAGGTGTACGGGGCAGTAAACAGAGATCTTAAAGGGCAGTAATTAGCATCAAAATACAGGCATCAGACCAACCCCCAGCACATATTAGCTAACTTAAAAAAAAGAACAAGAACATGTCAAGCTAACACTAGCATAGTTGGCTATGTAGTTAAGAATTAAAACGAGGAGATGAGGGAGGGTGGGATTGGGAGGGAATGAGGGAGAGGGATACAGCTGGGATACTAAGTTAATAAACTGTAACTAATATTTAAAAAATTAGAAAAGTAAAAAAAGAATTAAAACAATAAAGCTTGTATAAACCATTTAAGCCAACAAATCTGAAATTTTAAGTGTAGTTAAAATCTTAACAAAAGCTACTTAAAACTGATTTAAGAAAGAAGAAAATATTGAACTAGGAATAATACAGTTAATAAAATTGATACTCATGTGATCCAATTTAACTTTAGAGGGTGTATGTGTATAAGCCTTTACATTTTAGGAATAAATTATGCCAATAAAAAGGAGAATGGTCTTCCAAAATGAGAGAGGAAAATTGAATGCTAATATTTGATTTCCAATATTTAAGGAAGTAATTTTTTCTATTATTATTTTACTTGTTTGTGCTTTTTTTATGCTATTCTTAAAAGAATCTACCCAAAATCATGAAGGCTTATCTCCTCTTTTTTTCCTAAGAGATTTACAATTGCAACTTCTTCATTTGGGCCTTTAATCAATTTAAGTTAATTTACATTGTGGCAGTGTGAATGAAACCTCCCCCTTAGACCCAGAGGTTTGAATACTTGGTCTCTTGTCAGTAGCATTGCTAGGGAAGCTTTAGGAGGTGAGGTCCTGCTGGAGGCAGTGTGCCACTTGGGACAGGAGGTGGGAGCATGTAGCTGCATCCTTCTTCCAGTTCACCCTTTCTGCTCACTGGTTGTAGTGGAGGTGTAGCCTCTCAGCTTTCTGCCTCTGCTACCTGCTGCTCGCTGCCATGCATCTCAATCATAATCAACTCTTAAGCCTCTGGAACAGTAAGCGAACGTAAACTCTTTATGTTAGTTGCTCTTGATCATTGTGTTTCATCACAGCAATAGGAAAGAAATATATATCACCTTTTCCCCCCATTTTATGTTGTCTTAATTTTCTTGTGTAGATACACAATCTTCCTTACTACTTTCCTTAGTAGTACACTGAACATTTTTTTTTATTTTCTTGTTTTTTTTTTATTAATTACACTTTATTCACTTTGTATCCCCCCATAAGGCCCTCCCTCCTCCCCTCTCAGCCCCACCCTACCTCCCCTTTCTTCTCCCTTGCCCCTCCCAAGTCCACTGATAGGGGAGGTCCTCCTCTCCTTCCTTCTGATCTTAGTCTATCAGATCCCATCAGGAATGGCTGCATTGTCATCTGTTGTGGCCTGGTAAGGCTGCAGAACCCTCCTCCACTGCTGGTGGGAATGTAAACTAGTACAACCACTCTGGAAATCAATCTGGCGCTTTCTCAGACAACTAGGGATAGCGCTTCCTCAAGATCCGGCCATACCACTCCTAGGCATATATCCAAAAGGGGCTCACGTACATTTTTTTTATTCTAACACTTTAATTATTTAAAATTTGATTGTTTTAAAATAATTTTAATTCCTTAATTTCATACAATGTGTTAATGTGTTTTAACTCTTTCATGACCACTCTTGCTCTATCCACCCAACTCTTTGTCCTGACTCCTTTTGTTTACTCATCAAGATTTCTTTGTGTTGCCCAAATATTCTTGGATGTGTGGCCTTCCACCAGAGCATGGTTGACTAACTAGAGTCTACTCTCTTAGAGAAAACTCCCCTTTCATCTCCCAGTAACTGACATCAGATAATAGCTCTATGGCTCAGGGTGGGATTTCTGTAAACTCCTGTCTCCACAGGGGAATGTGGTATCGCTGGATCTTTCAAAAGTATGCGTGCTGTCATGACTGCTGTGAGTTCACATGTGAAGCTGCCCTGCTGTGTCCTGAAAATATACTGTCACCATGCAGTCAACTCTGGCCTCTTGCTCTTACAGTCTTTCTCTTTCCTTTTCCATAGTGACCCCGAGCCTTGGGAGGAGGGGTGCGGTACATACCTTATACTTTTGGCTGAACATTCTGCAGTCTCTTATTTTCCTGGCCAGGTGTAATAGTCATCTTCTACTGCAAACAGAAGCTTCCCTGATGAGAGTTAGAGAAGCATTCATCTATGGTTACAACAATAAGTCATTAGGAATCAGTTTAATGCCATGTCCATTTATCAAAATAATAGTTGCAGGTTCTCCATTCCCCTAGTAACCACAGGCTTTTGGCTCAGGCATGGCGTCAGGTATGGGTTTCTTCTGGTAGAACAGTACTTAAATCTAATCAGAAAATGATTGTTTACTCCCATAATGTTTATGCCACCATTGCTCCAGTGGGCCAGGCCTGTCATTATTGTAACTCTCATATTCACAAGCTTAGTAAGATTGATGACTACATTTTCTGTGTTAGCATCTAGCCACCATTTCTATGAAACTAGTAATTTAAAAAAACATTTATTTTATTTGTATTTATGTTTGTGTGCCTGTGTATGCATGCACACATGTGTACAAGTACCCGTGGGGGACAGAAGAGGGCATTTGAACCCTTGGGCCTGGAGTTACACACAATGGCGAGCACCCCACTGTAGGTGGGGACTATAGGACTGAACTCTGTACCTCTACAAGAAAGCAAGGGCTTTTAAACTCTGAACTATTTCTCTAGCCCCATGTTCATCTTTCTTCTTTCTCTGTCCCTTGCACATATAATATTTACCAATGTATTTTAAAATTTGATGTTTCTTCTGTCAATTAAAATCTACCCTTGAGTCCTCCAAGCAAAAGTTTCATTATTTTATTATATTTATTCATACAAGAATTTTTACCTCGTTATTACTCTAAAAAATATTTATACCTTTTTATATTTCAGCATTGCCCCTGCTGCTTCATTACTTCTCTATGCATTGTTTTCTTTAGCTCTTTTAGCTTATTTGTGGTAGCTGTGTTGAAATCTTTATTTGTTAAATTCACATCTTAGTCTTCTTTCATGTATATCTGGAGACCCTGTACCTTATCTTGTGAGAGGTTCGCTCTTTTCTCTTATTCTTCTGTTCTCATAATTCCCATTGAAACCTGGATGTTTTTGATGATGTATTTCATCAACTCTGGGTACTGATTTTCTCTCAAGCATACTTTCTTGTAATTACTACTTCATATAATTTTATATCTTAGGAAAAAAGCTGCAAGAAGAAAGAAAAACATGCATATATTTAAAGAGTTTTAAAATTAACCTTCTTAGTTCAGGAGATTATTTAACTTTTTAAAATAATGTAGTTGAATTGGTCTATTTCTTCCCTGGACAATTTTAGTAAAACTTTTATCTCCTTGTACTGTCAAGTCCTAAAATTTTCTCCTTAGAGAGTGGCCAGCCTAGGGTATCACATAGTTGCCTTGGGATGTAATGCTTTCACCAGGGCTCTCTGGTGTTCCATTTCCACAGCACTATTGAACCACCTGCCTCTCTTGATATCACACCAAACCGTTAGTCTCCAGTAATTGTAGTCTGATTGCTCTCCTATTTTTCAGTTCTGTAGGGCATCAGTTGTTTCATAGCCTTATCATACTGAGTTGCAGAGTTTTAGAATTTTAGGCAAGCCACCGGGTTTGAGTCCAGGAAGGCTCTTAGATATCCTTTTCTTGATTATTGCTACTTTAGCCTATAGTTTAACTTAACTGGCAATTATATGGATCTACCAACTTCCTTTTGATTGTTTTTTTATATAAAGTTATAAATATTCAGTAGTTTTTAGAGCTCTTAGACTAGAAATTTCCTGCATTCTGTTTTAAATAGAGTTGGTTGAGGAGGGCTCAGGAACAATCTGTTCCTTCATCTTTGATTCTCTTCTGAGCAAACTTGTTGGGCCCATGATGCAGGCCTGGAGGGTAGGCAGCGCCGCACTGCTGATGAACCTCTGACTCAAAAATAGTGACCTGTTGGATCTTTAGCCTCTGACCCTGGTTTGTTTTCTTTCTTTCTTTCTTTCTTTCTTTCTTTCTTTCTTTCTTTCTTTCTTTCTTTCTTTCTTTCTTTCTTTCTGTCTCTCTCTCTCTCTCTCTCTCTCTCTCTCTCTCTCTCTTTCTTTCTTTCTTTCATCTCCTAAGTGTAGAAACTGACCCTTTAAGTATGTCCAGGCAGGGACAATCAGGACATCAGTATTCTTTACTTGTATCTGACCTACAATCCCTACAGAAGGGCTAAGTAGGGACTTACCTCTTTCCCACCATCATTTGAAATTTCCTGCCATCCTTGAAATCCTGGTGGTTTCCCTCAATAGAATAATGGAGTAATCTTTTGCTAGATGAATAGAGATCCAGCCCTGTTTTATCACCAATACCCAAAAAGGTGTCATACCATGAGGCTATAGTGGGAAATTGGAAGAAGGGGAGGCATCTCATAGTACCTCAGACTCACTGAGCTCACCATGATTTAAGAGATTTGTATTTTGAACACATTTCTTCATTTGCTATATGCTGTTCAGATCCTTCAAGAGATCTTAAGTGCTTGCTTTAGACATTATTTTCTATAAACTGTAGCTATTTCAGTTAGAATATTTGAACAAGACTTTGCACTAACATTCTAGACACCTGCTATGTGAGAGGTCTTTCCCACCCTCTCACCTCCCTCCCTCATTTTGTTTCTCCAGTCTTCCTTTCTCTTCTCTCTTTTATCTTTCTCTTTCCTACTCTATCTCTTTCTTGCTTTCTCTTCCCTCCCTCATTTTCCCCTTTCTCTTTCTCCTCCCTCCCCTTTCTCCCTCTCTCTTTCCCTTCTTCCTTCCT
>NW_026590062.1:27167221-27195276 GCF_907164565.1 Psammomys obesus
CCTTCCTTCCTTCCTTCCTTCCTTCCTTCCTTCCTTCCTTCCTTCCTTCCTTCCTTTATTTCTTTCTCTCTTGTACCTGGGATCAAACCAAGGACATACATGTTTTATGAAGCCACAACCAAGTCCTTGGGAAGTTCTTTAGCAAGAAGGAAAAAAGTCATTAGCCAAACTATAAAAGAAAAACGCATTTAACTGTATTAACTTTAAGAAATTCTCTCGATTAAAAGAATTTATAGGGACTAGAGAGATGGCTCAGTAGTTAAGAATGCTTGCTGTTCTTCCATAGCACAGGAGGTAAAGTTCTAGCCCCTACCTGGAGCAGTCGTTATCTCCTGCCTCTGCAGGTATTGCACTCATGAGAACAAATCCCCACACAAACACAGATACATAATTTAAAAGAATAAAAGGAGTCTTTAAAAATGAATTTATAACAACAGCAAAAATGTCACCGTTTAGGACAATCCTTTTGAAAAAAGTACAATCAACAAGTATCTGAAAAATAAAAAGACAATGGGAAAAATTAAGAATAATGATAAAACTCATCTGAGGGAGCAGAAGGTAACATGTACACGACACCCCTACAGACACTGTGCCTAAGTAGTTATTTAGGTAAGTAAATTAAAACTGCAGTGGGATTGTATTATATATTCTTTAGGTTACATGAATTTTAGGAATAACTTTCTGTGCCCATTCTGTAGGGTCTATATGCTATTTCCAGTGAAAGAAATTATGGTTTGTCGGGAAAGCAGATGAGTTCTGGTCTGAGCAAGATAAACAGAGAATGAAAATGGAGTGTTCTGTCAACACATATATTGTAGCTCTTGAAGTGGTTCAAGACCCAAACCCAGGAAGAATATAAAACACAACAAGCAAGCAAGCAAACAAACAAGTAAGAAGTGAAATGAATTGGGACTCTTTGTATACATCTAAATTTACAAAAATTTTAAAATATTTTATTATTGTGAATTCAAGATAGGACAAAAGAGAGTTATTAGTCATCACTGGGAGATGAATGTAACTCAAATATGTTCTCAAAAACTGGCAAATAAATTGAATGAATCATTTTGTTATACCCACACTACCCTTAAGTAATACTATTACTTATAGTAATAATACTATTACTTATAGTAAAACTATTACCCATAGTAATAGAAGAGAACATTTTTTTAAAGAGTATTCCAACCACTCAATTAAAAGGGAGGGAGAGAACTATAATGCAGCATTTTGTAGCATCATATGAATTATGAATTCCATGATTGAACACCAATTTCCTAGGTCACAAGAATCAAGAAAGCCAGACATTTTGATGGAAAAACATGACTTTAGCCTTTAGATCTAACTAGTAAAGTATTGGGGTATAGGTAATAATATGAAGGAGATGCAATTAGCAAAAGCTAGTCTGTGGGAAATTCTACAGGACAAAACACCAATATTTTTGTCACTTAAAGGTAAGAGAGAAAATATGGAAAGCATATACAGACTAATAGAGATGTGTGACATACCAACCAATAACAACATATGAATCTTGTGTGAAACTTGTCTTAGTCTGTGTTCTGTTGACATGAAGAGACACCAGGACCAAGGAATATCTTAGAAAAGAAAGCTTCTGATCACAGAAGTCTACTCCACTATCATAATTGCAGGGAACATGGTGGCAGGCAGGTGAGAGAGAGAGAGAGAGAGAGAGAGAGAGAGAGAGAGAGATTACTTCCAGTGACACGTCTTCCAACAAGGCCATACCTCCTAATCTTTCTTATCTTTTCAAACTGTTCCAATTCCTGGTGAGTAAGCATTCAAATATATGAGCTTATGGGGACCATTTTTATTCAAATCACCACAATGCTGGTTAAAGTATATTATTGTTCATGTTCAAGACAGATGTAGTGGAACACACTTGTAATCCCAGTACTAAGGACAACTAATCAGAGGACTGAAACGTCGTGGCTGGCCTTAGCAACATAAGGAGAGTTTGTCTCCAAACAGCAATAACAACAACAAAGCTGATGAGGACCACAGTTTGCTATTAAGATATTACTTATTCAAGTAATAAGTAATGACATCAAGGTCATTTACTAAAATCACCTCATACCCTAACCCTAAGGGAACAGCTATGCTTTCCCACACCTCAAGGATCAACCATGCAGCAAGAGGAGGTAGAAAGTTTGTAAGAACCACAGATCATGGAGGACTTCTGTCTTTGTTTTCTGGCCATGGCTGAGCCACTTCACTCATGAATTCACAGTAGCTGTGGTTACATGCACAAGACCAAGCCAGGCAACGTTGCTGCGTAAGTGTGTGAAAGGCACACAAGGCTCCATCCCTAGCTAAAGAGCTATTAGCAGTTTTATTGCCACTGAAGAAGGAAGAATAAATTTTCTTCATGAGTGTGGCTCCTGGTACATTGTCAGTGCTTCATTGGATAGACCCATGCCTATGCACATAATTAGATTCAGTAGATTTTCCTTAAGGATATGAAGTTAGGAGGCACATGATTTAGAGGAGAGAGTCAGTAGGAGTTGGAAGTGAAAAAGAGGATGGATATGAACAAAATATATTGTATACATATATGAAATTCTCAATAGATAAAACTATAGTTGTTAAAGGGAAAAGATAAAAATCTTTTGAAAGTTATAAAATAATTAAAGAATTAGAGATTAAATGGTGACATTTATGTCTACAGTTTGCTTAAAAGTTATAGGATGGCTCCTGTCCTGTTCCCTGTCTTCTCCTGCTTCCAAGGTCTATTGAAGACAGTCTCTAAAAGACTCTACTGATCAAGGTATAGAAGTAGAGGCTGAGACTTATAGCCAAACTTTGGGCAGAGTACAGGGAATCTTATGAAAGAAGGGGGGGATAGAAAGACCAGAAGGGGACAGGAGCTCCAAAAGGAAATCAACAGAGCCATTAAAATGGAACCCTGGGGGCCCTGAAGAGACTGATACTCCAACCAAGGACAATGCACGGAGAGGACCTAAAACCCTGGCTCAGATGTAGCCCATAGACTCTGTCTCTAAGTGGGATCTCTAGTAAGGGGAGCAGGGACTTTCTCTGGCATGAACTCAGTGGCAGGATCTCTGGTCACCTCCCCCAGAGGGGAGGTGCAGTCTTGCCAGTCCACAGAGGAAGACAATGTAGACAGTCCTGATGAGACTTCCTGATGATGGAAGGGAAGAAGGACTTCCCCTATCAGTGGACTAGGGGAGAGACATAGGTGAGAAGAGGGATGGAGGGTGGGACTGGCAGGAGATGAGGGAGGAGGGGTCACAGCAGGGATACAAATTGAATAAATTGTAATAAATTATATTTTAAAAAGATGGAAAAAGTTGTAGGTTGGGGAGGTGGATACAATGCAAATGAAATGTCATTGGCTGAGAAGTGACAATTCTTGATGTTAAATGATAGAGAGTAGAGGGCCCATTATACTTCTAGTTTCTTCTTTAATAAAGTTTTATTTGTATTTATGTGTGTGTGTCTGTTTGTATGTAACTCTTTTTCAAGAAAAGAGTGTCAGATCCTTTCATGCTGGAGTGACAGGTGTCTGTGAGCCCAGTGTGGATGCTGGGAACAGAAACTTGGGTCTTCTGGAATAACAGTATACATTTTTAACAGATGAGCCATTGCTACAGTATCATATTTCTATTTTGTAATGCTTAAAAGGTTTCCATTTAAATGCTTTAGTATTTTTGACAACACCAACTCTTAGTATGAATTTGCAGCACCTGCCCCTCAGAGGCTTTGGGGAAGAAGGGAAATTGATTCACTGAGACAGAAGTAGCAATCTCTATTGTATTTGAAGGTGTGTAATGCAGGGAAGCCATTCTGCCACTTGTCGATGCTATACATTCAGGTAATCTTACCGAAGTGCACAAAAAACAGGCAAAATATTTTCAGGGCAGACCATATTTTTATGTGAGAAAAATGGAAGCAACTTCAGTGTCCATCAACAGGGGAATAGACAGATTGTGTTATATTCGTCAAATACATTTCAATAGAGCAATAAAAGTTAATGAACCATAGCAACATAAATCAACTATGATGATTCTCATAGCAGAAGTATGAGATTGAAAAAATAAAGAGAAAAATTTTAGAAGAATCCATATATTTTATGTAAAGCTTTAAACATATTTAACAATGCTATTCTCACATGTGTGAATCATCAAAGTGGCTGTAAAAGTATAATGATGTGCAACGGAGTGGCAGGTACCAAATCATGGGTAGTGGGTTCAGCAAAGACAAAATGTGTCTTGGGAAGGGCACAAAATGTGCTTCAAATGCATTGATGGCATGTTTATTTTTATGTTCACATATATTTAAGTATTTATGTTAATATTTTTATAATTTCACATGTATGAAATATCAACATTCTAAAATGCCATTTAAGCCACAGTTTCCAGCCTCAGCTGTGGTTGCTATCACCTGGTTAAATGGAAGTTCTTCAGTCATGTCATGAGATCAAGCACAGACGATATTTTCAGGTCCTGATACACTACTGACAGTAAGAAGTTTACCAAGGAAACATGTATTTTAGGGAAAAAAATGCAGGTATGTGTCTCTTATGCCTGTAATTCCTGTGACATCATCTTTGGAGACAGAGATGGAAAGATGTCAGAAAACCTTCCCTTGTAGAAAGCATCTATAGATGCTTTACTAGCTATTATGTTATGATTAGAGCCAAGCACTTGATAGCCAACTCCAAATTATGGCAGTTAGTAGCTATCTGACACAAAATCATGTTTCTCAGATCTATTTCACCCCATCCGACAGATCCCTTTTCATTACTATCTCATTTAGATATGGGACTTTATTCTATCCCTAGCCCTAGGACTACCTCTCCATCAGCGTGCACATTCAGTCTCCCCACCACGTGCAGCCACGTCTAGCCTGACATTAATAATTGTCCAGTTCTGGAATCTAGTACTGCTGTCTGGACCTACACTGTATAGCCAGGAAGGCAGTCTCCTTGGTGTCAGTCCCGCTCTGCAAATACATTAGCCATGCAGCCTCTGATTTACCTCTGTTTCGTGGTATCACTGTTTGAGAGAGAGAGAAAAAAAGCAGCAACGATAAAAATGGAACCTGAGGTCATTATGATGGAGATGGAGTGGTTGGAATACTAGTCATTGTGTTTACAGAACTGCCTCACACAAGGTGCTGTGTTGATGTGAAATAATGACATTAGTAACAGCTCAGCTACCATTAAATCTTCTCTGCATGCAGCTGCTCAGTTTTTCTATATCATGTCTCTATTCTCAATACCAAAAAAGGAAAACCATGTCCAGGATAATGACAGGCTGGAGAGGGCATGAGCACAAATCAATCTGAATGGGACTAATGAAACAGTTTCTCTACAACCCATCGCAGAAGACAGTCCCTTCTAGCTGGAATCTCCATTCCATTCACAAAAATGGACACAAAATTTTGGGTCACAGAAGGTTCTAGGGGGAGGAAGGTATGGATGGATGGATAGATTGATGAAAAGAGGGATGGATGGATGGATGAAGGGAGGGCTTGAGGGAGAAAGAGTGAGGGAGGTAAAGGGAAGAAAAGTAAGGGAAAGAGAGGGAGGGAGGGATGGAGGAAGAGAGAGAGAAGAAAAAGAGAGAAGTGGGAACAAGCTTCTGTCCATTTAAAAGAGAAGAAATAAAACAGAAGTTCCTAGTTGTATCTACTGAGAAACTTCCTAGAAGAAGGTGGCTGACTTTTTATCAGATGTGTCACTCTGAGAAATAATTGCTTGCAATAACGGTGCAATGGCAGTCTGCTTGGAGTAGTATTTATCCAAGTCTGTTCTAGCTTTCAACTTCAAAGAGCCTACTGCCTCACAGAGAACATCAAAATGACAACAGTGTTGTTAATGACAGTGGCCTAACGCATCACACAAGAGTCAAATGATTTCTCTGGGTAGACAAGGGGGGGAGGAAGGTGGTTTGTGTGCATAGCATGATACCTCATTTGAATTCACAAATATGGAGATGGAATGAGATTTCAGATTTATTCACATTCAGGGAAAAGCAGGATGGGAGAGTGACCATGGAGGAATGAAAGCAATTAAAAAATGACAAGAGAGGCATTGCTTCTCTGTTTTCCTCTGTAATTTATTTCCAGACTGGGAGTGGCTGGATCCCTTTCATAATATAAAACCAACAACAACTCAGGAAAACATAGACTCGGTTGTGAAACAGAGAAGAGGTCCACAGTTTTGTTTCTGCCCACTTTAGAAACATACTTGGACCATCACATCTTTATCCGACTATTCTGAGTTCTACCTCTCCTGGTATTTCCCAGGGCAAATTGCAACCTCAAATCTCTTATTCAAAAGCCTCTCCTCAGTGGTCCCCTCCCCACTGCCTGGATTGTTTCCACTTTGCCTGTTGGGTCACCTTAATTGAGTCACCAACACTCTCAGCAGCTGCCTCTTAGTCTTCTCAACATCACCTTCCATTTGACTTTTCCCTTACATGTCCTGCTATCTTGATATGCTCAGGGTGGAAATGCCTTTTGCTTCTCTTTCAATATATCTACAAGATGTTATCAAGGGTTTACCACACTCACTACTGTCTCCATTCCTAACTATCCCAAGTAATGACTTGGCTGCTACCCAGACGGAAAAGAAGGGCAGGGTACAGATGAGGCCTGAGGTCAGGAGCTCATATGGCTTGGGCTATTGCCTTTCCTCAGCATTAGGGTAAAATGGAACAGAAAGTGCTTGGGCAAAGGTCCTCAACCTGTGGGTCACAACGGCTTTGTGAGTCAAGTGATCCTTTCCCAGGGGTTACCTAAGACCATTGGAAAACACAAGTGTTTACATTACAGTTCATAACAGTAGCAAAATTACAGTTATGAAGTAGCAACAATAATAATTTTATGTTTGGGGGTCACCACAACATGAGGAATTGTATGAAGGGAAGCAGCATCAGGAAGGTTGAGAACCACTGGGCTTAAGGACTACTCCCTGGATAGACTTAAAAATGGTATTAACCATCTCATTGATTCTAGGAAGTGAGGGTATGCAACCCAAATAAAGGCAGGCAGACTGTAGCCTCTTGATAATCTCCATCACTTCCTAGCCACATGTGCTATTGAATCAGCTTCCTTTTCTCTCTGACCTGGAACCTTACTGATAATGACAGATGCAAATTGAGACCACAAAAGTCAGAGGTATGTTGGATATAACTTCTATTTTCCTCCAGTATGCAAAGCCTCCTCCATTGCCAGGCAAGTACTTGGCATTGAGTTTCACTTTTCACGGTGCTGGGGACTGAGTGACAACCTTTCTGTGCTAGGCAAGCACCCATTACTGAGTTGAATCCCTAACCCAACCTTGGTCCATTTGAGTCACCTCTGCTTTCGTTGCTATTTCTTTGTTCTTAGGAATTCACACAATTCTAAGGTTTTAATTAAGGATTTCTGATCCCGATAAGTCAGAATCCATTTAGACGATTACCTGCTAAAATGCCCGTCCTCATCTGGTCTTTTATTGTTGGTTTATGTCTGTTCCTCTGAGCCATCCCTCATCCCTGAGCCCAAGGTCTCAACATGCCCCTGTCTGAGCTATTTCCGTGCATTTATAAATTGAACAAGAGTCAGCCAGATGCTCCTGGCTTTAGAGGGTGGGGCTCATTAAGATCTTTGTCAGCTCTACCTAAACCCTCCTCCTCTTGCATCTTGCTGGAGCATTATGGCCCATCACCCTGGGCACACACGGTGTCATTTGTATCTCAGCCCTTCCAACCTCCCCAGGCTCTGAGGAGAGGCACAAACTTCTTTGCTCTCAAATTTCCCAATGCTATTTATTTTTGAAAATTAAAAGTCTAAGCTCTTTAAAATCAAAAGCCATTTTCTTTCAACATCTGTTCAGTGCTCACATGGATGCCACATGGGAACAGGCCAGAGGATACAAAGAATTTCCAGGAAAATGTCAACTGTTATTTCAGAGCCTCACAATCACATGTATGAAGTGGGATAAAATTATTTCAGGCTTATGATGAAGCATAAATGCCATGAGAGGAGTGAAATTCCTAGCAGTGTTTGGTTTAAATAGACACTAGATAATCCCATTTCCTTACTGACTTTTCTCTGCCTTTTTCTTTCATGGATTTTCTTCCTTATCTGTTCCTTATATCAAGTACCTTGACTTTTACATTGTTGTGTCTTCATCTCTGAAAAGATTAAAAAAACATTTATGTGCATGAGTGTGCATGAGTCTCTCATTCTCTGTGTATCTCTGTGCATGTCTCTCTGTGTGTTTGTGTATATACAGGTAAGATGCACGTTTGATATGTACACATATCTGTGGAGGCCAAAAGGAAGACTCAAATAATCTCTGTCCCCATCCATCTCCTTTCTGAGACGGTCTGTCACTTTATCTAGAGCTCAGAGGTTCAGCAAGATGGACTGGACAGTAAAGCCCAGGGATCCTCCGCTGTCTTCATCTTCAGCACATCAGCTCCTATCTCCACACTCAGCACGTTGGTGCCAGGGATCCAGCCCCTGCACTCATGCGGCAAGCAAACCTAGTCAATGCGGCTGTGGACCTAGCTCCCCTGAAAACCTTTTCACCATCCTCCTAAATGCGCAGATACCCCATGTTCCCACATCAAGAACAACATCCGTATTATATTCCAAATCTGTAATTCTTTGTTGACTTCGTGGATCAGTAGGAGCACAGTCTTTACACCTTTGCTTAGGACAGAACCTGAGAGATGCCTGGCTCAGTTTCATCACTCTGGCACTCCATGCTTCACATTCTACTCTCCTCACCAATCTTCTTTCTCGTCCCGCCTCTTTTTTTCCTGTCCCTTGAGTATTCACTAGCAATTTTCTATTTCTAAAACTCCAATGGGAACATGTAATCCTCCCACCACAAGTACTTACAACAAACTTCATTTCCTTCAGGAAATGTTGCTCAAAGGCCTAGGCTGCTGTTCTTTCCCTCTTCCTCATCTTCCTTCTCCATCTGTGTTATCTACATTCCTAATCAATGCTTAGTACTGATGTTATTAAAATGTACTTGAGATCATGTTCAGCTGTGACATGTGTATCTTCTCTTTGCTACTTTATGCGTTCTTCTTTCTTCCACCATTCTCCACCCATTTTCTTCCACCCTTTCAACCTCCTAACACTAGTAAGAGATAAAAAAGAATAGTGAAGCAAGGGAAGAGAACCCCCCAAAAAAACAAGGGTTCAAAAAGGGGAAAACATTATCGTTAGACTACTTCCTGCTAATTAGGGACATCATGTTCCTTGGGGCAAGTTGATCTTTGTTGGTCGACGGCAGCTGGGTGAATAAAATCCAAGGGCAAGCAGATGCAAACTGTTTTATGAGAGAGAGAGAGAGATAGAGCGAGAGAGAGCACTTTATATAGCTTTGGGCGACCAATCAAGCTCCTCCAGACCATCTCTGAGCCTGCCATTGGTTGTTGGTCTCTTGGCAGGCTCCCCAACATTAGACCATACACCTTCCACCCGACTACTTCCGCAGTCATGTCAGCGGAAGTCACCCCAGGCTGTGAGACCCAATGGCCCCTTGCCGGGAATGCCCATAGATCTTTGCCATAGAGATACCTAATTTCTTCTTGTTGTTGCTTCTTTTTGCACTATCTACTTAACAAACTGTGATCAGTACTGACCAACAACCGACACCTATCCACACATACCTCTCAGTGCCTTAGCAGTAACATAACCTCTGAAAAGCTCCCAGAATTCCAAACATCACACAATCACAGAAACGATCTGCAGCTGGCAAAATCACCCATGAGCATGAAGCAAATCACAGTCAGCTGCTATGAAGCGACTCCGTATCCCCTCACCTGGGATTAAGATGAAAACAAACTCTTGTAAGAACTGTATTTTTTAAAGAAACCAAAATTCCAAAATTTTCACTACAAACATGACATTGCTATCCCTAAACATTGTTACCGCTAAAATACTAGAGGTTTGGATACTACTTGTCTGTAGAGCAAGTTCCTTAAACCGTGTTGCATACATATATAGGGAGTGAGGTGAAGGAGAAAGAATCTTTATCCTCGCCACATCATGGACTTCAGTGCATAGTTTCCTAGATTTACTTTGATTACTTTAATTCTCCCTTCCGTGTGTGTGTGGGGTTGTATGTGCGCGCGTGTGCACATACATATGGCAGCCAAAGGTTTCAAATCACCCAGAAGCTATAGTTGCAGGTGGTTATGAGCCACCCAAAGTGGGTCCTGGGAACCAAACTTGGGTCCTCAGGAAGAGCAGTATGCACTCTTCGACTGCTGAATCATTTGTCCAGCTCCTTAGAAGAGGACTTATTTTAAAAGTCACTAAGAAGTAAAGAATTCGATGCTGTGTCCTTTCTGCTTTGCTGAGGTATTCCTATTGGATGATGATCACATGCTCTCACTTCATTAGGCCCCCAGTTGCTCGAGCAACACTGGCTTTTCTGCACCCATTTGCTCATGTCTTCCACCATGCGGAATCACTTAAATGTTTCAAGCCTGGAGGGAACAGGAGCTCCTCCAAGAAGTCTTCACAGCACTGATAATCATGTGTCCCAGTGTGTTTCTTCCTGTACCACTTTGAGAGTGTGGTTTGCAGGTGCATTGGCAATTGGCTTTGTTTCTGTCATGTGTATTCTACATTATTCCAATACACAGTGCCGAACCTTTCTTTGTGGATTCCAGTACTCATCACAGGCACTTTTCAGTCCCTCTCCGCTCCCTCAACCTTTGGTTAAATAGGACACTTAGAAGCAAGAAAACAGAACTGTCAACTCATCACATGTATTGTACAGAAATGTGTGAGTTTAATTTTTTTAAAAAAATTATTTATTATAATGTATTCACTTTGTATCCCAGCTGTAGCCCCCTTCCTAATCCCCTCCCAATCCTGCCCTCCCTCCCTCTTCTCCTCCCATGTCCCTTCCCCAGTCCACTGATAGGGGAGGTCCTCTTCCCCTTCCATCTGACCCTAGCCTTTCAGGTCTCATCAGGACTGGCTGCACTGTCTTCCTCTGTGGCCTGTTAAGGCTGTCTACCCCTTCAGGGGGAGGTGATGAGAAAACATGGTGACTGCCTTTTACTGTACGGTAGAGCCACCTTCACCTCATAATAAATCCTTGTGTTTGTTCACTGTTCTGTCTACAGGGAGAATGCAGACCCTTGTCTACCAGGGCTGTCTCATAGAGTGCCAGTCAGTAACTCAAGATCTCGTTTCCCAAACTTTGACACTCAAGAGAAAATTCATACCTTTGAAGACTGTGCCTAAACTAGGGCAGTAACACAGAAGTGGCAATAGTGGAGGAGATAGTCAAGGCCAAGGCAGCTTTTCCTCACAGGTACAGAGCTTTAGAAGACAATGGGAAGTAGTTCATTAGACCCAACACTTGCTTTTTCTCCCAATGAATGGATGAACTAGATGGTCCAGTTTTTAAGGGACTTTTTCTCCCTGTCTAACATAAAGACAGGGACAAATGCTTCTCATTAGAAGATGTTCTTTTACACCCAGAGTTTATTCTGCTGTTTTACTTTAAATATTTCTTTCCAATTTATGTCCTTGTAAGGAGTTGACTGGGAGATACTGAAAATTTTTGGAGAATTTCTCAAGGTACTTATTCTGAGGGATTCGGCTGAAAGGAGGTTATGTGATCCCCAAGGTCCTGTAGTTTACCGTCCCCAAATGCCATCCACAGTCCAGCTGGTCAGAGTCCCTAAATGTGGAAGCTAATCATTGAAGCTACATCTTCCTTGATTTAAGATCTTTTAATGGACAGCTAGAAGCTTGACCATCATTTTCAGCTGCCACAGTGTCAATCAATTGGAGAGAAAACTATTTTTACGCTCATCAAGGATTCCTTGGGGGATGTTGTAACCTGTTCTGATATGCTATTATCTTCTGACCACTGTGACTTGAAGCCCCTGGCAGTAAAGAGCATGTACTAGATATAATTAATTGTATTCACATAGAAACTATGAGCACAGTATTGGAGTGTTCGTGCTATCTGCAGACGAAAGAGTTCATCATTTTTGGTGCCACCACTAGTATCACTACCAATGAGATATACTGGGGGGAGAGTCAGAGCTACTGCCCTCATGCTGCAAATATTTAACACCAGTGTGATTACTATTATCTGGTATTAATGTTCTGCCACATGTGTTAACAAGGCCAATATAACAAACTGACTAATTTTCAATGCCCTGAGCACCCCATGGTGAAGGTGATGAATTTTCCTAGAAACAGCCATTGTGGGAAACAGCAATATATAGGGCTGAGGCTGGCCTTACACATTTTAGTGGTTACAAAAATGTCTCCCCCCACCCCTAGTGAGTTACTGCTCACCGAGGCTGACTCTGAATCACTTTATCTCACTCAGTAACTGCTTTGTTGTGCCTTGCTCAGGGATATCCATCTGAATGACACCAACCTCAGAATCAGAATTTGGGCCCTAAATCTTGAGCTTGTGATGTTTTTCTTTATGGGTCAGATTTCAGAAAGGCCCCAAAGAAGAGAGAGAATCACCAACCACACCTGCCTCGTACTTGTTCACAGCTCATCTCAGCCGTCGCAATATATGTCCTTAGAATGACCTGCTTTAAAAGGAAAGCTAAAGGGAATAGCTACAAACAGGAGAACGGTTGAGGAGTAAATAAAACAACAGGGAGACAGGAAAGGGCTGCAAGCCCCAGACTGAGCCAGAATAAAACAAATTTATTCTATTGTAAATTGCTCACACTATATGGGAGTCTACGATGGGGGATTTGTAAGAACCTAAAAAGGAGCTATGGATTCCTACTATATTCTGAGCCCGTTGATCACTTCAAATCTTTAGGACCAGAGACATCTAACTTAGGATGGATTGCTCATAGTTTAAAAGGCTGAGTAGGCAGTAGCTAAGTTAAACTGGATATCCTGCCCGTGGTGTGAAGTCATTCCCTGTCTTGCATTTGGGCTGTGAGTGTTTGCTGCCATCCCCAGGGCCCTGTATGGGGCATCCCGAATGTCTAGTTCTCAGTATATTTCTTTTGACTTCAAAAGGATTGTGTTGAAGTGTTACAGAATTTGCTGTTTAGCTGAGCACTGAATAGACATTGAATAAATTTCAGTAATTCAGTATCTGTGTTCTACCACAAGTTTCCACCATCTGACCAGGTCTTCTCCATTGTGGTTGTGTAATCCATGTTACAACACACTGGAGTTTTCATTTGCTTCATTCATTTTTTTAATTTACTCATTAATGATAAGCCAGTGTTCTGGAATTGGTAAATCATTGACAGTAGATGGCTGAGAATTCAAATTCTGTGATGTTTTTGAGGTTGTTAATACCTCTGAGCTTCATTTTTCTGATGTACAAAATATGTGCAATAAGAATTTGTTACTTTGGGTGTCTGTGAGAATGAAGGAACTTTGCACAGCAACTTATTTGACACAGAACTGAGTGTACTGTAATCCCCAGAAGTTTAGTGGCTTTAGGGTCCAATCTAAATTCAGGTTTCCCTGTGAGCCTCAGCCTGGCTTACCCAGACCCTTTGAATTTGTCTTCCCCTAAACACAAACAGTATTTGTAATACATACTTTGTGTTCCATTTTTGTGTTTTTTATTTGCTTGGTAGACTTTCTTCTTTTGCCCATTATCCTAGGAATCTCTATCTTTGGCTTTGTTCTTACAAAAACATTTTTTTTCTTTTTTTCACAATTTCTTTTTAAAATTAATTTATTTATTATTTACTTTATATCCCGATTATAGCCCCCTCCTTTCTCTACTCTTGGTCCCACATTTCCCTCCCTCTTCCCCCATTTTCCCTCCTCTATTCCTCAGAAAAGGGGAGACACCAACCCACCCCAGCTCATCAAGTTGCATCAGGACTGAGCAAGTCCTCTTCCCCTGTGGTCTGGAGAGACAACGCTACCAGGGATGAGTGATCAGAAAGCAGGCAATAGAGTCCATTTCAGAGACAGCTACCATTCCCCTTACCAGGGGACCCACAGGAAGCCCAACTGCCCAGCGGTTATATCTGTGTAGGGGGCCTACGTCCAGTCCATGCATGGCCCTTGGTTGGGTGCCTCTGTCTCCACAAGCACCTCTGTGCCATGGTTAGTTGTCTCTGTTGGTCTTCCTATGAAGCTCCTGTCCCCTCCATGTCCTTTCACAACACACCCCATACACACTTTTCCACAAGACTCCCTGTGCTTGCCCAATGTTTTGCTGTGAGTCTCATTATCTGTTTCAAACCGCTGCTGGGTGGAACCTATCAGAGGACAGTTATGCTTGGCGCCCATCTACAAGCACAGCAGAGTGTTGTTAATAGTCTCAGGGGGTTGCTTCTCTCCCATTGGGTGATTCTCAGGTTGGGTCAGGCATTGGTTGGACATTTCCAACCTGGGTGAGAAGCAAAATATGAGTTACAAACTGAGTCCAGGGGAAGAACAATGTAGGTGAAAGTTCTTCTTCACAAAAGTAGACTAGAAGCTTTGTAGGGAAAATGAGGGTGACTAAGAAAGGAGAGACATGCCTAAGAGACTGACTAGTGATCCAAAGAGAGTGAAGATGTATCTCATAGAGTGGAGGTGCCTAAAGCATAGGATTCAGTGGGTCAAGATGATTTAAGAAAAGTGTTTCACCACACTTGAGATGAGGGACAGAGTATTTCCCATGTTACTCAGCATGTGTTCAACAGAAACTGGGCACCGTAACAATCATGTGTCTTCTTTTCCTTCACCTCTAATTTCCAACTCTCATTGGACTTATAACCATGATTGGTCTTGTAGAAGAGAAAGTCCCATGGTGATTTCGTATATGCCTTCCCTATGTCCTTGGAAAATCTGAAGGTGCACTCACAAGTTGAGAACATGATTCTAAGAATGGTTTGAGGCATAGCACAGGGGTGAGGATGAAGCAATGATGGTGCTATGAATCTCAGTGTTCCTGTTCATAAAGCAAACCTAATGATCTGATAATTATGGACCAAAGTTCCATGAATGTGCGCCCATGGAATTTTTGCTTAGCAGGTTGTCATGCTATTATTAGAGCAGGCTGTGATGCTGCTTTGCTTTCAGGAATCATGTACAATGGTCTGTGTTTCCTTGACACCACTGACCATTCTAGGGGAGACTGTAGAAACAGGGTTTCCTTTTGCCTCAATTGACAAAAATTTTTATGGTGGTTTTCAGAAACATTTTTGAAATTAAGCTTTATTCTTAAGATGTTAGGAAGAATAAAGAGTATAATTTTCTAGTTAATGTGGCTACATAGCTTATCTGTCCACCTCCACCACAGGAGTGAGTCATCGTACACATGATCCCATGTCTACTGGGTGTCCGTGGCCTTGGGTCTGGATTGCAACTTCATGGTGTGCTTCTCAGCTCTAATCCTTTCACCGTCCATTCAGTTCCACCATTTGGCGACCAATTGACTCTTCAAGAATTATTCTGTTGTTGCCCTAGCTCTGATGCCTCAGGTGACACATTTTCCAATTTAGTTCAACCCGGCTCTCTCTAGGTCTGATTCTCATCACCATCACACACAGGCAATTTCCTCTGGTTTCACTTTTTTTTTTTTATCCTAAGACTTATAAGAAAGAGTTGGACATCTATCTTTGTTTTTGTTTTTGCTTTTGTTTTTTTTTTTTTTGTTTTTGTTTTTTGTTTTTTGTTGTTGTTGCACATAATATCACTGAGTTTCAAGCCTCATACACAGCATCTATCTTCTCTAAAACCCAGAGGGAATTCAGATTAGGGTAGATTCAAATACCAATCTCCAACTACCACATATAATAGTACATAGCTATTTGGAACCCCCAACATCTTCAGTTTAAATAATACAATGAAAAAAAAACCAGTCATAAAGCAGAAAGACAGTTTTGTACACTATGGTATATGCACCACTGTGGTATTTATTCCAAATAATAGCCTGTGCACCATCTAAGTAGTACTTACAGAGAATATTGCATGGCAGATGAAAATATTCCTAGTGAAACTGTGGATGAAAAGAAAGCATACTGAACTGTGTAAGAAGTCCTCGAAAAGTGGCGCTGTGAGACACAAGCTATCTGATTCGTTGCTAGTATGTAGGGTTGTCTTGCCCGTCTCTGATGAGTGCAGAAATGATGGCTGCCGTGCTAGTGACAAGTCTGTATCCCAGAAGGAGAATTAAAGAGAAAGGGGAGTGAAATCAGTAAAGGATGCTACAGCTTCCCGTATGCACTGTTAGCCAACTATGCTATATGAAAGGCCTGAGTGGAAAGAGGAAGAGGAAAAGGAGCATTGGTGTCGAAATTATTTCATTCAATCACTAATGATCGTCCCACTTGGTCAAGTTACACTTTCTAACTTTTGAGAGTAATCAGTTTTCCAGTGAGAACATTGCTTAGAGAAAGTGAGAGACCAGGGTATGGACTTGACTATCCTTCTCTCCCTCTTCTTTCTGGCTTTCACCCCAGTCTCCACATTGTAAAATCTAGTAAGTTTAAGAGAGATGTCAACACCTTTGTCCCTCACAGGGCATTCTCCACCCCCACTCTCAGAGAGAAAGCAAGCTTCCTGAAAGCTATTTGGTCCTCACTTGGAAAGTTGCCCTCACTCAAACAAGCAACATATGCTCCCTGGTAAATAAGGGGTTACCTCATTTATGTCCCTCCCTGTAAAGCCCAACACCCACAGAACTCCTGTTGGCTTTCTTCTTCCATGTGACCTGCATGTGATCCTGACTGGCCTGCAGTGCAGTCCACCTCTGATTGTGAGTGCCTGTGACTATCAAACTACATTTTATTGTGTCTCTTCCATCAGGAGCTATGCATTCAACCATTGATTGTTGATTATGGCAGAGTCTCTCTTTCCATAACCACAGGACCAATCAACAGGAGGTAACTAGAATCTTCTGGTCTTCTTGTCTTCCTTCCTTCCTTCCTTTCACCTTTTTTTTTCTTTCTTTCTTTCCTTCCTTCCTTCCACTGACCTGTATTTTTAAAACAGTGCTGGTGAACCCAGGGCCTCATACTTGCTAGACAACTGCTCTACCATCGAACCATAGCTTGGTTCATCTTTAATCCCTTCTGTTCCTTTCCCTTCCCTTTCTTCCATTTTCTTCCCTTCCCTTCTTCTCTTCCTATCTTTTTTTTTCTTCCTTTTTCTTCCATTCCCTCTCCTCTCATCCCCCCTTGCTTCCCTTCCTCCTCTTTCCCTCTGGCTCCTTTCTCTCATGCTAGGCTCTTCTCTAAGCACTGGAATATGACAAGGAGAACACACTCATGCTTTGCACTCAGATGCACATGACACTACTTTTCTTTTAATTAAAAAAAAACTTTAAAGCCATAAATGATATTGTATTTACATCATTTCTACCTTTCCACCTTCAATTTCATCTCAAATTCATGACCTCTTCTTATTCTCTATCTGTTGCACTCACACACACGTGTGCGTGCATGTGTGTGTGTGAGTGTAACCTAGAGAGTGGACTTAGTGTTGCTTATATGTAAATTTATTTAGGAGTTACACTTGGATTCAAAAATCTTTCAGAGGGGCTTGTTCCTGGAGAAACTGATCCATCTCAGCAACCGTTTATTGCCTACAGCTCTTCATCTAGGGATGCAGGGTAATGATATTTCCCTGACTCGACCGGCATTGTCACTGTTTAGGTCTTCTTTAGATAGCCTTTCTGTTGAGATTTCATGGAGCAGCTTCTCTCTCGTGTCTAGAAGACACTATTTAGTATCAGGCTTCCTGGTTCTCTGGCTTTAAAATCTTTCTGTCCCTTTACCTGATATTTTTCTGACTCTTTGGTTAGGGGTTGAGTTGTAGATGTACCGACTGCAGGTGGGACACCACGGTTGCTTTTCCTCTGTATTGTTGCCAGTTGTAGATCTTTGTAATAGTCTCCATCCCCTGAATAAAGCAACTGATGAGGATGAGAACCATACTTACCTGTGGGTATACATAATATTTAATATAGGATAAACATACTAAAATCCGTACACCTAAAGAAGCTAAGCAAGAAGGAGGACCCTGTGCAAGATGAGCAGTCCTCACTCAGAAAGGCAAATGGGATAGACATCGGAAGATAGAGAAAACAGGGAACAGGACAGGAGACTACCACAGAGGGCCTCTGAAAGACTCTACTGATCAGGGCATCACAGCAGATGCTGAGACTCATAGCAAAACTCTGGGCAGAGTGCAGGGAATTTTATGAAAAAAGGGGGAGATAGAAAGACCTGGATGGGGACAGGAGCTCCACAAGGAGAGCAACAGAACCAAGAAATCTGGGCCAGGGGTATTTTCTGAGACTGATACTCCAACCAAGGACCGTGCATGGAGATAACCTAGAACCCCTGCACAAATGTAGCCTGTGGCAGCTCATTGTCCAAGTGGGTTCCCTAGTAAGTCAGGACTGTCTCTGACATGAACTCAGTGGCTGGCTCTTGGATCACCTCTCCCCCTGAGTGGGAAGCAGCCTTGCCAGGCCACAGAAGAAGACAATGCAGCCAGTCCTGATGATACCTTATAGGCTTGGGTCAGATGGAGTAGGAGGAGGATCTCCGCTATCAGTGGAATTGGAGAGGAGCATGGGAGGAGATGAAGGAAGGAGGGTATGAATGGGAAGGAATAAGGGAAGGAACTACAGCTGGGATACAAAATGAATAAACTGTAATTGATATAATAAGCAAATAAATAAATAAATAATGGTAATCATGTAGGATAGTTAGAATCTATTAGTTTACGAAAACGGACTAGTGGTCTCACTTCCAGAGTCTATGACTGTTCCAGCCACAGCTCAAACGACACAACAAAACCATGAAGAAATGAAGAAAGGCCAGCATTGATAAGATGAATTATAATTATAGCTTAGGAAGGTCTGGGAAGAAGCTGCCTGATTGTCTATGCTTAACAAATTACAGAATCCTTACATAAAGCACCAAGGGTGTTCTTATGTTCATGGAGTCTGTGGTTCAAGAATACAGTTCATGTCTAGGTTTGTAGTACTAGGAATAAGTTTTCTCTTTTTGAGTGGGCCTCAATTCTAAGTAGACAGTTCTTGGTTACCTTCCCCTGCCCCCAAATGAAAGTGCAATCATTGTGTCATTGGTGATATCTTAGCAGGCCAGCCATTGTGGTTCATAGGGTTAATGATTGTTTTCACAGCATCATCTGCAGGGAGGAGGCTTCCTGTCTATTGTGTATTTCTGTGTTTCAGTGTGGCATGTATGTGACAGAAAGTGGCAAGCAGAGAGTTGTGGTGGAGATCTGGCAGATTATGTTCTAAGCTAGCAGTAGGTCAGAGCTACAGGGAGTGCCTATGACATCACACCATTCTCTAGAGGGAGTAAAGCACGCCTGGGCTCTCAAGTGATTTTCTGCTCAAGGCTTTTGTTATTTTTGCAAGCTTTGCAAAGGTCAGGGAAATAAAATTTTTCTGCTCTTAGGGTTCAACTGCCAATGATACCCACTGCTTCTTGAAATGTGATAGCATGTAGAACTTTTCCTAGCTGTGATAAAAAAAAAAAAGAACCTGTAGTGTTCAATACATGTGGAAAAATTACTTTCCTCTACAGAGACAGGTTTAGTCAGTATCAGAGAGGACCCTACTCTGGAGCGCCCCCTCATGGTTATGATTAGCTACTACTGTTGCTCTCATCAAGGCAGTGGAAAAGAAAATGGGAGAAAGGCTGTGCCAGGGTCCTGAGTCCTCTGGTCAGAAGAGTTACTTGGAAATGTTTCCCCAGCTGTCTTCTACTAGTTCCCAATGGGCAACAGCAACCCCCAAGTGCACGGGAAGCTGTACTGGTAAGAATCCATATCTTAGACTCTATGGGAGGCAGAAGGGAAAAGTTGCTATAGGGCGTCCAGTCAGAACCCTTTCAGTGTTTGTAGCAAGTGCCCTATAAGCCCAGGCCATATTTGAAGTGAACAGGAAGACGCTACGGAAGCAAGACTATAACAGAGGTCGGTCACCGTCATGAATCGTATGAAAGGCTTGCTGGAAACTACGCTTAAGAAATATATATGGTTACGAGGAGTCCCTCAACGGCACAACTTAATGATTTTCAGTGTGCTTCCCTTGTTCCAAGTACTGTCACTTGCTTTCATGTCAGGCACTTGAGTTGTTTCAAAGTCACCAGGCAGGTCCACTGCTCTTAAATTACATACACTTGAGTATGCAGGCGTGTAGGCAGAACACACACAAACTTAAAAAGCCCCTTTGCTGACTGAAAAATCAACACGATAGATTTCTTTGAACAAATACACTTCTCAAGACTAGAACTCAAGGGAGATGAAAACTAGTCTCTGCCCCATATCTCTTGCCAAATAAATGGAGTATAAATTCCATTTGTTGTGTGCCCACTGTACCATTTGATTCTCATTGGCAAGCTTGCTTTCAGAGTAAATTCTGCTCACCAGCCTAGGAGATGGAAGTAATCCATGGACATGCAATGGCAAGCCTAAGGTGCTCTCCTAGAGATGAACTCAGCAGCACTTCCTGGGATCAGAGTGCAGCTTCTTCTGTCGCTGGATGATTACAAAGGCTTCCAGGCAAAAGAGGACCGTGGAGAAATGAAGGAAGGCCAGCATTGATAAACTGAATTGTAATCCGAGCTTGGGAAGGTCTGGGAAGAAGCTGCCTAATTGTCTATGCTTAACAAATACAGAATCCTGTTTCCATAGGGCCCCGAGCATCATCTTATGCTTGTGGAGTCTGCAGATGCAGAATACAGACTGAATCAATGATTATGGCGTATCTGTTCCCTGTGGTGTCGAGGGCCTCTGTGGGAGGAGGGAAGTGGCCGTGAGGGACTCTGCAGCTGGGACTGGACTCTTCTGAGACTTTCATTCTCATGTCTCACTGCGAGCCTGGTCTTTGATGAGATCACCGACTTATATAACCCCCCCCCCCTTCTAAAAGTATGTTGTGCTTCCTCTCATCAGGGCAACTTCAGAATACTTGGCCTTAAAAATATTTCTTTTTATTTTATGTGTATGAGTATTTTGCCTGTATTTTATGTATATCTACCACAATACATGCAGTGCGTGTGAAGGGCGGTTGAAATTATCATTGAGTGCTCTGGAACTGGATTTATGGATGTCTGTGAGCGGTGAATTTGGGTCCTCTGTAAGAATAGCATAACTGCTGTCTGAGCCCTCCTTCCAGCCTTGTGCAAAAGCTTCTTGTAGACCTCACAGAGTACTACGCGAATGTCCACATGCAAGGCAAACACTGAGTGATCATTTACGAGTCACCTAGTTTTTCATTATTCTCTATTAGCCAATACAGACTTTAACCCATGGAACTTCAAGAAGAGGGGGTTCTTCTTTTTGACAAGAAGATTGCCAAGGAATTGTCAGTCATTTTATGAAACCTGTGCTAAAGCTGATGTATGTTGGTTACTTTCATTTTGTGTGGATATTGGATAAGAGAAAAAATATTATGCTTTCTTTTTAGAGCTTATTATTTTCCAACATAGGCCTGGCACTTGTCCTGTACCAAGTCTCTCTTTCAGATGGTCACAAAGACTGTCTCCTGTAATGCTCAATAGTGCTGAATGCATGCTCTTCTCTCCATCCTAGTGGAAGAGGTTAGCATGAAGAGAGCATGGGAACTTGTCCATAGTCAAAATAGCTCCCATGCATCAGATCAGGTTTGAGTTGAGCAATGTGGCTCTAGTGTCTATACTCTCCAGCACTCTGATGTGATCCCTGTTAGTAGATCATAGAGACATGAATGCACAGATTATTTCTTGAGAAGTCCTAAGTTTGGGCCTAGGTTTTACTGGTCTTTAGACTTTTCATCTAGACCAGAGGTCTATAAATCATGGCTGTGGACTAAATGTAGCCAGCCTTATTTTTAAGATCTATTTTAAAGTGTGTGTGTATGTGTGTGTGCATGTGTGTAAATACTGAGGTATGTGACCATAGAACCCTGAAGATAATGGTGGATCCCATGGAGCTGGAATTAGAAAATATTGTAAGACACCTACTCATCCTTGACCTCATTTTTCTTCTTTTTAAGAAACTCCCATAGTGGCTGTACCACAATAAAGTACCATCAGCATTGAATAAAGGTTACTTTTACTCTAAGGTCCTCACCAGAATTTATTGCTATTTATTTATTTGTTTGTTTTGTTGTTGTTGTTAATCATTATGAGTAGAATGAGATTAAATCTCAAAATAGTTTAATTTGCATTAAAGACTTTTAAAAACAAGATATTTAAAACCTCTTGTTGAAAGGAGCATTAAATAACAGAATGAGTACTGGTAAATTAAATCCCAAGTTAAAAAAAAAACAAAATTATCAAAATAAAAACAATGTAAGAAAAATAATTTTTTAAAATGAAGGTATTAGGCATGTAATGAATGCATTGAAAATAGAAAAATTGTGGCTGTAACTAATAGATCAAAGACCTACCTTAAAAATTAAAATATATAAACCACTAGTTTATAGGATAAAGAAGGAAAAAAAATACCATGATTTCCAAACAAGCCCAAAGATGAGATGATAGAAATTTTCTAATGAAATAGAATTAGCAGAATTGACACTATTAGAGATGGAACATGTTTTTAAAAAGAGTCCAATTTCCAAAGAAAGAGGTTATCAAGAAATTACCTCAGAAGCAGGAATCCACACAGATGGCATCATTGATAGTGTGGCAGATGGTATCACAGCAAATTTTCTCAGACCTTCAAAGATCAAATGGTCCTCGTGCTCCATATATTGCTGCAAAGCATTCAAAATGAAAGAAAAATTTGTTTTTATAATGCAAATGTCACAGTGATATACATGCAGGAGGAAAACATTGCAACTAAGAAATTACAGACCAACACTGCCTACAAGTACTGATATAAAGGAATTAACTTAAACATAAGAAAAATAATGGAATAAAATATTAGCCATGAAAATACAGTGTTTCACTGTGGAGAGATAAAACATCATAGCCAAATGGCATACATTACAGGAATGCAAACTTGACTCAATAGTAAATCAATTAATTTATCATGCTACATTAGGAAGTCTCAGGATATGTGTGTCTCTGCAGATGACAAATTCATCATTCACTCCTGATTAAGTTGACTGACTCTAATTATAAGAAATGTAAATTCTCACTATAAATTCACATTCTCTCTTTGACAAAGCACTAGAGGGATTTGCCATGATAATAGGAACAAAGCAAGCAATCCCTCTATCTCCACTACACAACCACTTATTAAGAACACAAGCCAATGCAATAAAGCAAGAAAAATAAATTAGAAGCATGCTAATCATAAAGCAGAGCCACATGTAGTCATGCAGATCTGTAATTGGAGAGTAAAGCCAGGAAGATTGAAGGTTCAAGGCTTGCTTATACTACAGAGTGACTTAGAGCCAGATTATGCAAGTTGGTAAAACTCTTATCTCAAAACAAACAAACCTCCAAAGGGCTAAATCTTAAAGGCTAATATCTAAGGAACTAGAAAACTTGCCTGACTTCTGTAATGATCCAGGTTCAATGACCAATATTGAAGAGGAAACAAAAACAGATAAAGAATGAACCAACCTCTCATCTTGCAGATGATATGCTAATAAAAGAGACAAAGGCATGTTTATACAGAGGCCCTGGAAGCATGTGGACTGGGCCCTCTGGTGGTGAAGCCTCAGCACTGGGTAGCTCAGCATGTTTTTTGTAGACAGTTGAACAGAGAGGTGGGGTTATTGCATAAAGTTGAACAAGAAGGCAGCTTCAGCTAGCATCAGTAGGAGCAGTCTCTATAAGGGAGCAGTCTAAAGGCTGTAAATATCAGAGGGAGAACAGTAGACATTTTTCTACCTGCTCTATCAGCATCCACTCCTGGTCCAGAGGAAGGCCTTACCATACTTTGGAGGTTCACTTTTGGAAAAAAGCTTTGCCAATTTCCCATGGGTCTTTGGGTCTTGACATGGCTGGCTCAGGTCAACAATATACACATGCTCAGGACTTGTTACACTAAGGGCTCCCTCCTTTTCCCATACTAATCCAGTGACCTACATTCTTCAACTAGGTTCTAACTCCTATCTTTCATCACCTCCCAATGATACATCATGGAATGAACCCATCAGTGTATCTATTTATCACATCATTGTCCTCATGATCTAATTGTCTTTGGAGACTTCCTTCACAGACATACCTAGATATGGGTGTCATTTACGTACAGGGGGTTTCTTAATCTAGTTAAGTTGACCAGCAATTTAACTATCACAGCAATGCTTGAGAATCGACAGTTCTTAAATTCACAAATAAAAGACAGTTAGAAGATAGAGAAACTCCATTTACAATAGCAAATCAAAATTAAGACTATGTTGCTAAGACTAAGCTGAAAGAGAAATATGCACAATGTTTATAAACAAAGATTTAGGAAGACTTTTGAAAGATAAAAAGTACACTTGAAAAGATGTCATTCCTTTTTCTCGAATAAAAAGACTCAGCTTTCCACCAAAATGGGGAATGCTAACCTGCAATTGTTCTGAAAAGAGCAATACAAATTTGACACAAAGTTATGCTTGTTTATCTTAAAGTTAATGTTGAAAATCAGACATGGTAGCAGAGCCAAGGAAACAAGCATAGAGGACAACATATGGGGCAGTAATAGAGGCAGTAGTTAACTCTACCAGACACTTAAATCTCCAGACACCTTTAGAAGTAAAAGGCATTTTACCAGGCATTTAACTCTATAGAGGGCCTTAATAATTCAATGTGCCAGGCTGACTCATAAGCCAGATATCTCCCAGGACTGGAGAGATGGCTCAGTGGATAAAGTGCTTGTGAGGCAAGCATAAGTACATAAACTCGGGTCTTCAGCATGCATTTACAATGCCAGGTACCAGATCACACTTCTGCAGTCTTAGTCTTTGCGAGCAGAGACTGGAAGATCCCTGGAGTTCAGTGGCCACCAAGTGTAGCCAATCAGTGAGCTCCAGGTCCAGCGGGCCTCCCAGTCTCAGAGAGTGAAGGTGGCAACCAACAAAGAAATGGTGAGTGACTGATGCTGGCTTCTAGTTTCCACATGTACAACATACATACATACCCCCACATACATGCAAACATACACAAACATGCACACGCAATTAAAAAAAATCAGTCAGCTGGGTATGATGGCATATTCCTGATATCTCAGTGCTCAGAAAGCAAAAGCAGTAAAATCAGGAGCCTGTGGATAGCCTTGGCTATTTAGTGAGGTTGTGTCTGAAAAACTAAATGCTTTTAGTCAAGGGACAATATCTCAAATCAAAATGGACCTATGGATAAATTATAGGAACAATGAGTAGCCAATTCAAGAAAGATCACCTTAATCCCATATTTCATACCATGCACAAGAATAAACTTAAGAGTTTATCTGAGCCTACAGACTGAGAAAGGATCTTCACCAACCCTATACCTGACAGAGGGCTAATATCCAGAATATATAAAGAACTTAAGAAGTTGAACAGCAACAAATCAAGTAACCCAATTTAAAAAGGGGGTACAGAGCTAAATAGAGAATTCTCTGTAGAGGACTACAGAAAAGCAGAGAAACACTTAAATAAATGTTCAACATCCTTAGTCATCATGGAAATGTAAATCAAAACAACTCTGAGACTTCATCTTACATCCATCAGAATGGCCAAGAACAAAAACTCAAGTGACAATACATACTGAAGAGGATGTGGAGAAAAGAGAACCCTCCTTCATTGCTGGTAGGAATGTAAATTTGTACACCTACTTTGGAAATCAACCTGGTGCTTTCTCAGACTATTAGGAATAGGACTTTCTCAAGATCCAGCTATACCACTCCTAGGCATAATATGCTCAATTACACAACAAGGACATTTGTTCAACCATGTTTGCAGCAGCTTTTTCATAATAGCTAGAACCTGGAAACAACCTAGATGCCCCTCAACTGAGGAATGGATACAGAAATTGTGGTACATTTACACAATGGAATAGTACCCAGCAATTAAAACAAGGAAATCATGAAATTTGCAGGCAAATGGTGGGATCTAGAAAAGATCATCCTGAGTGAGGTATTCCAGAAGCAGAAAGACACACACGGTATATACTCACTTATTAGTGGATATTAGACATATAATATAAGATAAACATAATAAAATTTGTACACCTAAAGAAGCTAAGCAAGAAGGAGGACTCTGAGCAAGATGATCAAACCTCACTCAGAAAGGCAAAAAGAATGGACATCAGAAGAGGGAGAAATCAGGGAACAGGACAGGAGACTACCACAAAGGGCCCCTGAAAGACACTACTGATCAGGGTATCGTAGCAGATGCTGAGACTCATAGAAAAACTCTGGGCAAAGTGCAGGGAATTTTATGAAAAAAGAGGAAGACAGAAAGACCTGGAGAGAACAGAAGCTCCACAAGGAGAGCAACAGAACCAAAAAATCTGGGCCAGGGGTCTTTTCTGAGACTCCAACCAAGGACCATGCATGGAGATAACCTAGAACTCTTGCACAGATGTAGCCTATGGCAGCTCATTGTCCAAGTGGGTTCCCTAATAAGGGAACCAGGGACTGTCTCTGACATAAACTCAGTGGCTGGCTCTTGGATCATCTCCCCCTGAGTGGGAAGCAGCCTTGCCAGGCCACAGAAGAAGACAATGCAGCCAGTCCTGATGAGAACTGATAGGCTAAGGTCAGATGGAAGGGGAATAGGACCTCCCCTATCAGTGGACTTGGAGAGGGCCATGAGAGAGGAGGGAAGGAGGGTGTGATAGGGAGGGAATGAGGGAGGGACTACAGCTGGGATACAAAATGAATAAACTATAATTAATATAAAAAATTAAAATTAAAAAATAAAAAAGTTTATCTGAAGCAAAGATTTATTTACAAAGTTTCCATATTGTACTACATTTGTCTTAAAAGAAAAATAGCAAAACACATGAATTATGTGTACTAATTGCATAATAGATAAGGCAAAGGTTGATTTAGAATTTAGAGAATAAAATAGGAATTGCCATTCCATAGAATTATAATCAATTAAATGAAGTAAAAATGGGGAAGACTGTGCTGCCTTAAGATTATATTTTCATAAATATGCAAAAATAGTGGAAACAGAAAAGCACTATAAACACCATAGAAATGATAATATTGGGTAAGAGTCATTTGTGCTTGTGTACATTATACATATATATATACGTATATATACTATATATACATATATGTATACGTGTGTACAATTGTGTGAAAAATTAGATAAGACCAAGTTGAGAGACATTTCATAAAATCACTGGCCATGTTTCTTTAAACAAGCTGAACCATGAAATACAAGGATTGATGGAGTTTTTCTGATTAATGGCTATTTATAGTCAAAGTGCCTAAATGTAGTATACATTAAGTCGGATCCTGGCCCCCAAAATGGACATAGGTGAGCAAATTGGTAAAATTCTCTTAAGGTGGTCAGGTTGTGGTGGCACACACCTGTAATCCCAGCACTTGGGGATGCAAAGGTAGGTGGATCTCTGTGAGTTCAAGGCCAGCCTGGTCTACAAAGTGAGTCCAGGACAGCCAAGGCTACACAGAAAAACCCTGTCTTGAAAAACAAAATAAAAAAAAATCTCCTAAGGCCTATATACTTGCTGGCACTATTCCATAAGTTTTAGTTTCTGGATTTTGTTGATTATATTGTTGGCATCTTTGGGCTCTGGCCACAATTTATGTTGGAATGCTTTGCCATGCCCTTGAACATTCTTGAGTTTGAAATTACTTCAAAATAAAAAGTTAAAGAACTAGACAAATCTAATGACCCAACTTCTTTGGAGTTTATTGGCAGACATTTAAGTGATGCGCATAAAAACATGTCACTTTCTTTTTCCTTAGTGTCAGTGTACAAGAACTTGTAAGATCTCACCCCTGTTCATGCAGTTTCCTAAATGTGTAGTCGTTGTGGAAAACAAATGAAAGTTAACAATTACTAGCTTTTCCTTGAATTCCCCCCCATTTTTTCAATGAAGAAAACATTTCTATTAACTGGAGTGTTTGGATCCACTTAGCTAGAGAGAGCAAAGACTCAGATATCATCAAGGGTTCTTCTTCTTCTTCCTTCTCCTCCTCCTCCTCCTCCTCCTCCTCCTCCTCCTCCTCCTCCTCCT
>NW_026590062.1:27195286-27211114 GCF_907164565.1 Psammomys obesus
CTCCTCCTCCTCCTCCTCCTCCTCCTCCTCCTCCTCCTCCTCCTCCTCCTCCTCTTCTTCTTCTTCTTCTTCTTCTTCTTCTTCTTCTTCCTCTTCTTCTTCTTCTTCTTCTTTTAGTTGAACAAGAAAAATACCCAGTTCTCTTCAAAAGTGTTATTCAGACACCTTGGGGCTGCCTGCCAATTGCTCTTCTGGAGTAAGTGGACCAGCTGTAGTTAGCCATGTGTCTATGGCTGGATAGTAGTTCCTCTTGGACACAGGGTGTGGTAGCTGCTGTAGCAAGGGACAGACTAGAATCACTTCGTAAGTTGAGCTGGAGATTCCAAAAACTGTTTAAAGAAAACCACATCCTCAGTAGAATGCTGAGCCCTTTGGAGCCTTCACTCTGCTCCTGCGAATGATCCCCCAGCCCCTCCAGGCCGTCACCTCAGCTCGATCAATAGTTGTGCTGCATAGAAAGTTATGTCTTACCGGATGTCAATACTAACCTTTCAGGTGTGCATCTTTCATGATTTATCCATCAATAGCTCAACTAAACATGTTTTATATGCTATAAGTACTTATTTTTACCTGGCAGAAAAACTGACATTTCAAAGCTAACGACCTTCTATCAAGACTATCTTCTGGAACCAGGGACATATCTTTCCTGGCTGGGCTGCAACTGGCCAAACGTTGGCTCACTGCAGCCATGTTTGTTTTGAGCTTGCTATTCAATAATTATGTAAAATGTATCAGTTAGTTTTATCTGTTAGTGAACACAGCTTGGAACCTATGTACAATCTTAGATATGTTAAGTGTCTGCAGTTAGGAGCATAGTGCTTCTCAATCTAACTCTTCAGCTAAGCCCGTTATCTCAAGATACTTTGTGCCAGGGTGACAGTTTTAGAATGGGAAAGTTTCCTCGACTCACCAAGACGCCTGCATTAGTTTTCTGCTCTTGTTAGTAAATCACGGGGGTTTGTGTCTTAAGTGAGGTGTCACTGCTCCTGCAGGAGAGGGGTATTCTAAGGAGACATTTACCCCTCCATTGTATGCCAATCAGCCAAGTTAGAGAGCGGGGGGGGGGGGGGGGAAGTGACCAACATGTCCGAAAAAGCAAAATTCAAAAACGTGATATTTCACAATCAGCAGAATCAAGATAACACATCAGTATGAAGTAAAGTCAGTGCCCTTCCCCAAAAAAGACAGAATTAGGAGGAGGAATTGTTGAGAAGGATTTCTGCAAGATACAGGAATGAGAGGGTGATAGTGACTAAAATTCAATATATAAAATCTATAAAACAGTCAAATGATATGAATATTTTAAAGAAAATAGTAAATCATGTGCACTAACAATGAGAACCAGATTAATCTGATGACTTTAAAAAAGTATCTTGATCAATCTACCTGTAGACAGAATCACCAGAAAACATCTTACAAGTGTATGTGGAGAAATGTTCAACAATGCTCACTAATAAAATTATGTTCAATAACAAATTAAGATGTCCTGGGAATCTCTAAGAATGAGCTTTATATATTTCTGTGTAGAACATTAGACAACAAATAAAGAGAATCAGCCACAGCCCAGGATGTAAATTTACATCCTACAAATCACAGTACAGGCTGTAAATTCAGTGCACACTCAAAAACAGAATCATCCATTGGTAGGGAGCCATTCATACAGAACTTTACAAAGCAGAAAACAACAGTACAAATTATGTAGATACATACATGCATCAATGCGATAGAAGCATACATGAGTCAGACGTGCAAAACTTCTTAGTGCTGTCTTGAGTAAAGATGCATGCATTGATTTTTAAAAGAAGCGAGACTAAAAATTTATCTGCCCATTATGCGATAAACTAAATAAGAAAACTTCTGTGTGTCCAGCTATAGAATTTCCTATTCCTCCTCAATATAGTTTTCCCCCATTGAATATGTTCCCTTCCTCTTACTGAACAACAGAACAGAACAAACAAAACCCCCTAATTCATGTCAAGTGACCTGAAGCAGTTCAGTGTTGTGAGACAATGGGCACATTTTCAGAAGCATTGGTCCATAGCATCTCTAAGCAGTACTTAAAACCTATCTGCTTTGCTTCTGGGTCTGAGTCTAAACTCAAATTATTAAATCAGAAAAGTGAACTCACTTTTCTAACACTTAATAATAGAAAGCTCAGGAAGACAAACAAACATCCATCTTCCATCACATTATAGTGCCTGAAACTCAGTCACTGGGTCCAACACTAGAGTTACTAAAACAAACAAAAAAGTTGTGGATTTGGGGCAGAATCAAGACAGGAGGGAGGTGAGAAAAACTCAAATTCCTTACTCCATCTATTGAACAGCAACGTTGTCAGCTATTTTCTTCTGATGCTGCAGAAGGAGAACATTTGCCCCTGGGACTCGGGGTTTGCGTAAGGGCTAGAACAGGACTTGGGAAAACATAATCCACATTCATGTGGCCACCCTCAGCTGTCTTCCAGTGTTATTAAGTACCTGGCACTGTAAACTCCAACTTGTTTCTTTAAAAATTGTTAAAGCCTATATGCCAGCATGTCAATACCAGTGTAATATCCAAACCATATATTATTCCTTCCAAGAGGCTGCAAACAGGCAATGCACAGGACAAGACTAATCGCCACGCAGTGCCGAGGCTGTGGAGATTTCCCCGGGGAGCCCATCATTTTATCACATGCCACAGCTTCTCTCCATCAGCACGCTCTTCAGAGGAGCTCCCCTTTGCTCCACAGGTACCATCTTGGGGAAAGAGCTCTCTAATAAAAATCCACCTAGCACAGATCTGCCCTCGTGCACAGGACCATATCACCAGCGCACTTAGACAATGAGGGAATCGGAGGCAGCTCACTAACAGGTGCTTTGAAAACATATCTTCCAGACTAGCAATCTGCACGTTCACAGTGACTATTGCTTTGAGCACTTAAGCAAGTCAGTACTGGCTGCCAAACGACATGTGTCATAGCGCCTCATATTTCTTGCTACCTTTTTCCTCCTTTGCATGAACAGTTATGACAGGCTTCAAAAACAGGTGTGTACTCTGGTGCACGTGGGCATACATACATGAGTACGCATACAGACATGCTTAGAAGGCAGGTCATTAATAGAGTTTGCCATTCTGCTTCTGAAATTCCAATGAGCAAGACCAAGACCCATAACTCTTAAAGTTACATAAGGCTGCAAGGTTCTCATAGTCGCTTTTCTTCCACAACTGAGGGTTCAGATAGGGCTAAACTCAGCACCTCTGCCACTGTTTGGGAAACACAATATCCCCATTCACTTTGCTTCTTTTGATCTTGCCTGGCAACTTCCTCCATGAGGGGCACAATTCAACTTTGTGATGATTGAGAATGAGCGCCAAACAGTGCCATCTCGGGAAGTATTGGCAGGTCACACTTGAGGTCACCAGAATCAGGACGGGGTGGCAAACTTGAGGCTGCACAAACACTGAAGAATAAACACTGTGCAGCACCATTCTGACCATGGGGCTGGAGAATCCCAGGATTTCTAGGTTCCCAGGGAATTGGCCCAGCTCTTTCCAGCTCTGAAAGTCCACAGTGGTGATTCGGAGTTATTTCAGTCTCAGCAGCCACAGAAGTTTTATGTTCACTGAAGTGGCATTGAGTTGACCTGACTAGAGATGAAAATATTCTTTCTATCCTTTGTTCCCCTGAAATATCCTACACTCCCTCAGCCCATGCTTCCTAGACAGCTAAGATGGACGGCAAGGAGCTGTTAAAACATCTTGCTGGCAATGAATAGAAATGAAGCAGTTGTCAGCAGAGACCTCTGTGGAGGTGGCAGGGACAAAGGAGGACAATTGTTTTGTGAGGTACGGTTGTCACTCTGTGTTAATAACCGAACATGACCTTTCCGTGACAAAAATTAGTTGCTGAGATCTGTGCTGAATGATCAGAACAGTTTAAAATTTAAGCTCAGACAACAGGGGACCATCTATCTGAGAGAGCACAATGCCACACTTATTTTCTCCAAATCCATTGCCTGTCACAGGAGCTCCGTGGAAGCGATGGACGCAAGGTGGAAAATGACACTCGTGCCATTCCCCAGAGCCTGCTGGTGCTGTTGATAACAGTAGAGGTGGAAGCTCTCAGCTGCCATTCAAGTACTTTCTCAAAATCAACCTAGATTTGCTGCTTTGTGCCTCAGGTACAAACAACAAAGAAAATAACTCACAAATATTTGTTGCCCCCTGTCCAGAGCCAGATTTAACCTCTCCCTCCACTCTAGACCACCCCTTCGTGGAAACAGATGCTTTTCTTCGACCTCATCTCTTAAGTAGATATCTCTGTCTTATCTTTGCGTTGCTTTCCTTCTTCCAGGTTTCCAGTGCACTCATAGTCTGTTGTCCTCTGAGCCTATATTTTGAGGGCTCTGAAGCTGTTATGCTCAACTGTCACTCTCCTATGATCTGCCCTGGTATATACCTATCAAGCGTGTCTTCTCTTGAGGAACAACAGACTTTCAACAAGAAATGGCTCATTTTACTTTCACAGCTATTGTCAGAGGCTGTATTAGGTCTCAAGGACCATCAGGAAGGGTGAGTTTCAGTGTCTAGACATCTCTGATCCTATAGCCTACTAGGATAGGAGCCGCTAAAAGAGGCCATTCATACTGAAAAGTCACTTCCATGCTGATGTAAACAGCAGAGGAAGAAAGATGGAAAGAATCCTAAGTACTGATATTCCTTCAGTTTACTTATGCCCAGCTGAGGTCCTGAGGCAAAGGGAATTGACTGTTGGCAGCGTCCAGACATCAGGATCATGTAATATTAGTGGGGGCTGTTCACAACGATCACAAATATTTCCTGAGTGCTTGCCAAGTGTCAGCTTTGTATTAGGAGCTTTGCAGGCATTGGAGGAATAGCTCAGTGGATAAGAGCACTGGCAGCTCTTCCAGATGATCAGAGTTCAATTCTCCACACCTACATAGTAGCTTCAGTCCTAAGGGATCCTACACCCTCTTCTGGCCTTGACAGCCACAGCACATACACGGCATACAGATATACATGCAAGTAAAATAGCCATACACATAAAATAAAAATAAAGAAAACATTTTAAAAGAAACTTTACATAACATCTCTCAGATTATCCTCACTGCAGTCTAAGAAATTGATCCTGTTAGTGTGTAGTTTGAGTGTGTGTTTATGTGGTATTGGAAATGGGAAAATAAAGAAACGAAGATGTTTCCCCAAGGATCTGAGGCTTGGAAGTTGAATGATCTGGACTGAAATCTAGTAGACGCCACCACACGCTGAATCCTTGGCCCACACTACTCTTCATATAACTTCAGTTAATTGAGAAGAAAATATTTCACCTAAAATGAAGTCAAAATGTCATCTGCTTGCATGACTTTCTCATGCGACATGAGTCCCAAGAGCCTGGCATCTTCCAGTGTGGGTCCCTGGGTATCATTAAAGGCATGCATCACAGACTAGATCTTTCTCTGGAGGACTTTGGTGTCCTTGCTTATAAAATGAGAGGGTTGGACCAGATAATCACAGTGGTCCTTTCTGGTACTTACAGCCTGTGATTCCAAATAAAGATTGCCTTTCTTACTCAAAGCCTGTAAATTCTGGCACCTTTCAGAGCCCTAAAGAGGGAAGGGAAGGAAAAATGGATGGCACGTTTGTGCAAATGTAAGTAACAGAGAATGGAGATGTTCCCCTGGTGGATTCTGAGGGAGAGCACTTCATGCGGCACCAGAGGGGAGCACCTTTATCTCAGCCCACCTTCCTGCAATAAAAATCCAGCGGGGAGTTTCAACTGAGTTGCTTGATGCATCATCCTGCTCTTTCTCATCAGTCTCGCATGATTCAGCCAACATTAGAAAGAAATTTTTCTGCTTAAATTCCTTCTTGCAACAGAGGAAAATATCTTACTTTTATAAAAATACATTTCCTAAAGATAAAATACAGTGCTACAATGCTGTTCCAAATGGATTTGCCGTAAGTCAGGTACCCTCATTCAAATAATAGACTATGAACACAATCTGTCTTGGAGAGTCAAGATGTAGAGAGCGTGGTCTTATTAAGGTGCTCTGTTATGAGGCCCAGTCACTGAGACAATGGATTGTTCTTTAAGGAGGCTGTGTCTGCCACTAGAAGTCTTTGGCTTGAATGAAAAGGCAATTAAGAAAAGAATCTGGAACAAAGATTCAAACTAAATACTCTTTCTTTTTTACCCCTAACATAATGAAAATGGTGTGTAGTCACCAGTTGGTAAAACTAAGTAAAAAAATGTGAAATTAAGTGACACTGGTAAGACCAACCTGATCTTTAAAAACACTCTTATTCTTCTAGTGTCACTAGACCCTTGCTTTTCTTTCTTGCAGAAGTGTCTGCTAAGATGTCATAAGCATTTAGGAGGGCAATAGAAGGAAGGAATGCAAATACATATACATACACTCACAAAACACATACACATATGTAATATATACATGTATGCAAATATAGAATTTTCATTCCAGAGTTCCTTTGGGTTAGGAATCTGCGACTTAGCAGGACCATCAACTGACGGGTTAAATTAAAGCTCCTTTAAAGATCACTGAAGTAGGATTCGCTTCTTAGCTCAGTGGTCATTGAGAAACTTTACCACTTTGGGGGGTGGGATGACTGAGAGCCTCAGGGCATGCCTGAGTGTTGGCTCCATTCCAGGCCTCTCCAACACAGCAGCTTGTTCTTAAAGCCAACGAGACTAACAGTCCACAGCTAATCTTTTGTAACTTAATCACAAAAAATTTGCCTTGCATGAATTTCAATATCCCTTTGATTAGAAGTAAATCACTAGTCAGTCCACACATTCAATATCACACAAGTCAGTTTTTAAAAGGGAGATATGCAACTGCCTCATGATGAAAGCCATGGGGAATTTGTAAGCCCTACTGTATACTAACATCTATGCCGTTTTTGTAGAGAACCACTCCATCCAATATGGGTTTTTCTAAAGTTTCTTTGCTTGTGTATCACAGAATAACGAATTTTCTGTAGTTACTATAATGTATAAAAATGGACCACCAGACATTTTGTGGCAGATTCCAGGAGCTAGGAAACATGTTCACTTGCCACATCTTCCAGGGGATGCTTGTTCTTTGGAATCTGTTGAGATTTTTTAAAATTGATGACAATAATGGACACATTAAAAATATCATATCAAAATAACTGGTTATATTTAGGATTGTGTTTTGCAATTGTTTTTTAAAGGAAACTATAATAGTAAAGATAAAATTGTTTAAAATGGTGTAAGATTATATACATCTTTTAAAAACTTACTGTTTGTTGATAGTAAAATGCTATCATTCCTTTTGACCAGAGGAAGCCAAGCTAGTAACTATCAGATTCTTGTCCAGTGGTACAGCATTATGCCCTGTACATGAGGAAAGTGACCTCTAACCCTAATTGACACAAGAGCCTTCTGGATGATGCTCCAAGGGATCCACAAAATGCCTGCTACTTCCAGTGAATGGTGCAATAGACTAAGAAGCTTTTCTAGTCCAGAGTAGCTGTAAAAACCTTTTTAATAAGTTCACAGTTTGCACTAAGTTTGCTAATCAGCTGACAATAGAGGGAGGTGCTTGGATAGCCTTGTAGATGCCATGTCATGAGGAAGGTTCTCTTTTATAATTTTTATTTTTATTAATTAGAGTTTATTCACTTTGTATCCCAGCTGTAGCCCTCTCCCCCCACTCCTCCAAATCCCACCCTCTGTCCCTCTTCTTCTCCTATGCCCCTCCCCCAGTCCAATGATAGGGGAGGTCCGCTTCCCCTTCCATCTGACCCTAACCTATCTTTGTCTTCTTCTGTGGCCTGGTAAGGCTGCTCCCCCCTCAGGTGGAGGTGAACAAAGAGCCAGCCCATGAGTTCATGTCAGAGATGGTCCCTGTTCCTATTATTGGGGAACCCTCTTGGATACTGAGTTACCTTGGACTACTTCTGTGCAGGGGTTCTAAGTTATCTCCAGGCATCGTCCTTGTTTGGAATATCAGTATCAGAAAAGACCTCTGTGCCCAGATTTTTTGGTTCTGTTGCTCTCCTTGTGGAGCTCCTGTTTCCTCCAGGTCTTTATATCTCCCCCTTCTTTCATAAGATTCCCTGCACTCTGCCCAAAGTTTGGCTATGAGTCTCAGCATATGTTTTGATACTCTGCTGAGTAGAGTCTTTCAGAGGCCCTCTGTGATAGGCTCCTATCTGTTCCCTGTTTTCTCCCTCTTCCAATGTCCTTCTCATTTGCCTTTCTGAATGATGATTGAGCATATTACCCAGGGTCCTCCTTCTTGATTAGCTTCCTCAGGTGTATAGATTTTGGTATTATTATCCTATATTATATGTATAATATCCACTTATAAGTTAGTATATACTGTGTGTGTCTTTCTGCTTCTGGAATACTTCACTCAGGATGATCTTTGCTAGATCCCACCATTTGCCAGCAAATTTCATGATTTCTTGTTTTTACTTGCTGAGTAGTATTCTATTCTGCAAATGTAACACGATTTCTGTATCCATGCCTCAACTGTTTCCAGCTTCTGGCTATTACAAATAAAGATGCTACAAACATGGTTGAGCAAATGTCTTTTTTGTATACTTGCAAATCTTTTGGATATATGCCTAGGAGTGGTATAGCTGGGTCTTGAGGTAGCACTATTCCTAATTATCTGAGAAAGCTCCTGATTGGTTGTACAAGTTTACATTCCCACCAGCAGTGGAGGAGGGTTTTCCTTTCTCCACATCCTCTCCAGTGTGTGTTGTCACTTGAGTTTTTGATCTTAGCTATTCTGATGGGTGTAAGGCGAAATCTCAGGGTCATTTTGATTTGCATTTCCCTGATGACTAAGGATGTTGAGCATTTCTTTAAGTCTTTCTCTGCCATTCAATGTTCCTCTATTGAGAATTCTCTATTTAGCTGTGTACCCCATTTTTAAATTGGGTTACTTAATTTGTTGCTGTTTAACTTCTTGATTTTTTTTTATATATTCTGGATATTAGCCCTCTGTCAGATATAGGGTTGGTGAAGATCCTTTCCCAATCTGTAGGCAGTCTTTTTTTTTTTTTTTTTTTTTTTTGATATCTATGTCCTTTGCTTTACAGAAGCTTTTCAGTTTCATGAGGTCCCATATACTGATTGTTGCTCTTAGAGCCTGTGCTATTGGTGTTGTGTTCAGGAAATTGTATCCTGTGCCAATGAGTTTAAGGCTCTTCCTCACTTTTTCTTCTAACAGGTTTAGTGTGTCTGGTTTTATATTGAGGTCTTTGATCCACTTGGATTTTAGTTTTGTGCAGAGTGATAAGTATGGATCTATTTGCATTTTTCCACATGTAGACATCCAGTTAGACCAGCACCATTTGTTGAAGATGCTATCTTTTTTTCCATTGTATGGTTTTGGCATCTTTGTCAAAAACCAGGTGTCCATAAGTGTGTGAGTTTACTTCTGGGTCTTTTTATTCGATTCCATCGATCTACCATTCTGTTTCTATGCCAATACCATGCAGTTTTTATTACTGTTGCTCTATAGTACAGCTTGAGATCAGGGATGGAGATCCCTCCAGAAGATCTTTTATTGTAGAGGATTGTTTTAGTGATTCTGGGTTTCTTGTTATTCCATATTAAGTTGAGGATTTTTCTTTCAAGGCCTGTAAAGAATTGTGTTGGTAATTTGATGGGAATTGCATTGAATCTGTAGATTGTTTTTGGTAGGATGGCCATTTTTACTATGTTAGTCTCATGAGCATGGGAGATCTTTCCATCTTCTCATATCTTCTATTTTTTTCTTCAGTGACTTGAAGATTTTTTCATACAAGCCTTTCCCTTGCTTGGTTAGAGTTACACCAAGGTACTTGGTCTTTTGTGGCTATTGTGAAGGGTGTTGTTTCCCTAATTTCTTTCTCAGCTTTTTTGTCTTTTGTATACAGGAGGGCTACTGATTTTTTGTTGTTGTTGTTAATTTTGTATCTAGCTACTTTGCTGAAGATGTTTATTAGCTGTAGGAGTTCACTGGTAGAATTTTTGGGGTCACTCATCTGCAAATAGTGATACTTTGACTTCTTCCTAGCCGAAGTGAATCCACTTGATCTCATTTAATTATCTTATTGCTCTAGCAAGGACTTCAAGTACTATGTTAAAGAGGTATGGAGAGAGTGGGGAGCCTTCCCCTTCCCCTGATTTCAGTGGGATTGCTTTAAGTTTCTCTCTGTTTAGTTTGATGTTGGCTATAGGTTTGCTGTATATTGCCTTTACTATGTTTAGGTAAGTGCCTTGTATCCCTGATCTCTCCAGGAATTTAAACATAAATAAATGTTGAATTTTATCAAATGTTCTTTCAGCATTGAAGGAGATGATCATTTGGTCTTTTTCTTTCAGTTTGTTTATATGGTGGATTACATTGATGGATTTCCGTATATTGAACCATCCCTGCATGCCTAGGATGAAGCCTACTTGGTCGTAGTGGATGATATCTTTGATGTGTTCTTGGATTCGATTTGTGAGTATTTTATTGAGTATATTCGCATCAATGTTCATAAGGAAGATTGGCCTGAAATTCTCTTTCTTTGTTGGGTCTTTGTGAGGTTTATGTATCAAGGTGACTGTGGCTTCATAGAATGAGTTTGGTAATACTCCTTCTGTTTCTATTTTGTTGAATACTTTGAAGAGTATTGGTGTGAGCTCTTCTTTGAAGGTCTAGTGGAATTCTGCTCTGAAACCATCTGGCCCTGGGCTTTTTTTTTTTTTTTATGGGAGACTTTTGATGACAGCTTCTATTTCCGTAGTGGATATAGGACTATTTAATTGATTTCCCTTTTCTTGATTCTGCTTTGGCAAGTAGAATTGATCAAGAAAATTGTCCATTTCATTTAGATGTTCAGATTTTGTGCCATATAGGCATTTGAAGTAAGACCTAATGATTGTTTGGATTCCCTCAGTGTCTGTTGTTATGCCCCCCCCTTTTCATTTCTGATTTTGTTGATTTGGATAATGTCTCTCTGCCTTTTACTTAGTTTGGCTAAGGGTTTGTCTATCTTGTTTATTTCTTCAAAGAATAAGCTTTTGGTTTCATTGATTCTTTGAATTTTTTTATTTATTTCTAATTTATTGATTTCAGACCTGAGTTTGATTATTTCCAGCCATCTACTCCTCTTGGGTATGTCTGCTTCTTCTTCTTCTCCCCCCCCCCCCCTCCAGGGCTTTCGGGTGAGCCTTTAAGTTGCTTGTATGAGAAGTTTCAAATTTCTTCTTGAAGGCACTTAGTGCTATGAATTTTCCTCATAGCACTGCTTTTATTGTATCCCATAAGTTTGGGTGTGTTGTACCTCCATTTTCATTGAATTCTAGGAAGTCTTTGATTTCTTTCTTTACTTTTCCTCTGACCCAGCTGCCATTGAGTAGTGATATCTTCAGTTTCCATGTGTGTGTAGGCTTTTTGCTATTTCTGTTGTTGCTGAGTCCAGCTTTAGTTCATGGTGGTCAGATAGGATACAAGGAATTATTTCGATCTTCTTGTATCTGTTGAGGCTTGCTTTGTTACCAAATATATGGTCTATTTTGGAGAAGATTCCATGAGGTGCTGAGAAGAAGGTAAATTCTTTTGTGTTTGGGTGAAAGGTTCCGTAGATGTCTGTTAGGTCCATTTGATTCATGACCTCTGTCAGAGTCATTGTTTCTTTATTTAATTTCTGTTTTGTTGACCTGTCCTTTGTTGAGAGTGGGGCGTTGAAGTCTCCCGCTATTAATGTGTTAGGATCTGTGTGTGGCTTCATTTTTATTAATGTTTCTTTTACAAATGTGGGTGCTTTTATATTTGGGGCATAGATGTTCAGAATTGTCATGTCTTCTTGGTGGGATTTTCCTTTGATGAATATGAAATGACCTTCCCCATCTCTTTTGATTAATTTTGGTTAAAAATCTATCTTATTAGATATTAGAATGGCTATTCCTGTTTGCTTCTTGGGTCCATTTGCTTAGAAAACCATCTTCTAGCCCTTTACTCTCAGGTAATGTCTATCTTTGTGACTTAGGTGTGTTTCTTGTATGCAACAGATTGTTGGATCTTGTTTATGTATCCATTCTGTTAGTCTGTGTCTTTTTATTGGAGAATTGAGTCCATTGATGTTGAGGAAGATTAATGACCAATGGCTGTTAGATGCTTGCTGTTGGCTGCGGTAGTATGTTTGTGTGCTTGGCTACTTTTAGTTTTTCTGTAGTGAGGTTATTTATTTATTGTGTTTTCCTGAATGTAATTAGCTTTCCTGGGTTGTATTTTTCCTTCTAGTATCTTCTGTAATTCTGGATTTGTGGGTAGGTATTGTTTAAATTTGTTTTTGTAGTTGAATATCTTGTTTTCTCCATCTATGATGACTGAGAGTTTTGCTGGGTATAGTAGCCTGGACTGACATCTGTGTTCTCTTAGAGTCTGCATGATATCCGTCCAGGTCCTTCTGGCTTTCATTGTCTCTGTTGAGAAGTCAGGTGTAATTCTGATGGGTTTGCCATTATATGTTACTTGGCCTTTTTCCCTTGCAGCTTTTAGTATTTTTTGTTGTTGTTGTTCTGTATGCTTACTATTTTGATTATTATGTGGTAGGAGGATTTTCTTTTCTGGTCTAATTGATTGGGTGTTCTATAGGCCTCTTGTATTCTTATAGGCTTCTCCTTTAAGTTGGGGAAATTTTCTTCTATGATTTTGTTGAAAATATTTTCTGGGCCTTGAAAGAAGGAATCTTCTTTTTCCTCTATTCCTATTATTCTTAGGTTTTGTCTTTTCATGTTGTCTTGGATTTCTTGGATGGTCTGTGTCAGGAATTTTTTAGATTTAACATTTTCTTTGATGGATACATTGATTTCTTCCATTGTATCTTCCACACCTGAGATTCTTTCTTCCGTCTCTTGTAGTCTATTGGTTATACTTACCTCTGTAGTTCCTGTTTTTTTCCCTAAGTTCTTCCTCTCCATGATTTACTCCATTTGTGTTTTCTTTAATTCTATCTTCAGATCTTGAGCTGTTTTGTTGATTTCCTTTACCTGTCTGACTATATTTTCCTGTTTTTCCTTCAATTTCTACAGCTGTTTCTTTGAACTTTCCTCTGTTTCTTTTATTTCTTTCAGTGATTTAATTATTTCCTCTCTAAAGGCCACAAACTGTTTGGCTACATATTCCCATATTTATTTACAGATGGCCATAATCTGTTTGTCTTTATCTTCCTTCATTTCTTTATAGATGGCCATAATCTTTTTGACTTTATCTTCCTCTAATTCTTTATGTATTTTATTTGGTTCCTCTATTATCCTCTTCATAAGCATAGATGTAAGGTCATTTTCTTGAATTTCATTTATGCTGGGGTGTCTGGAGCTGCTTCCCCAGGATAACTGGGTTCTGGAGATGCCATATTGTTCTGTCTTTTGTTGGGTGAGCTTTTATGCTGGCCTCTACCCATTGGACTGTCTTAGATATTGGGTGTTAGTTTCTAGTGCTTCCTGGAATCCTGGGGTGGGGAGAATCCCCTTGGCAGGAAAATGATTTTTTCTGAAGGAGACCTCCTCAGCTTTTTTGATATGGTCACTGATGGCCAGTGTTTTTTCAGGAATTGCCACAGGTCACCTCAGGCATATAGACCTGAGTGGTAATTGTGGTCTTTGTTAGTCAAGGGGGCTCTCTCACCCAGAGAAGTCCTGGAGACAGCTGCCATGGTGCTGGGTTTCTTGCTCTGAATTTAGTCAACTGCTGCTGTTGTTCTTACACTATTTTCTAGGCACAGCCCTCTTGAAGAACCTGGGTGCCCTGCAGTTTGGTCAGTTTAGTTAGGGATAACTGGTTGCCCCTTGGAGCAGTATCTGGGGGCTGATCTTGGGGATCCCAGGCTTCTGTATGTCTGAGGTTGAGCTCTGTGCACCAGTACCCAAGCAGTAATCAGTGGCAGGTGAGCACAGCTCTCATGCGTGCAGCAGGAGGCTAGAGCTTGGAGCCTGCGGGGACCCACAAACTTTTCTGAAGCTGGGTGTCCTGAGATTGGACCCACCTTGGGGTTTCCTCCCAAGAGGGAGACCTAGTCTGTGGTGTTTGGGGCCTGCAGTTCCATCTGAAGTGGCACATAAAGTATGCAGGTGCAGGCGAGTGGTGGCTCCAAGCTGGCAGCTGGGCACCTACAGGAACTTGAGAACTTTTCCGTGTGTGTGTGTGTGTGTGTGTGTGTGTGTGTGTGTGTGTGTGTAGGTTGGCTTAGTGCTCTAAGCTCGGACCTGCTGTTTCCCTCTCTGTCGGGTTTTCTCCCAACATGGAAATCCAGTCTCTGGTGCCCTGGGGCACACAGTTCTCTCTGGAACAGTGAATAGGGTGCACAGCAGGTCACTGGGCTGGCAGCTGTGCACCCACCAGTGTCCGGGACCTTTTCCAGGGATTGACTGGGTAACCTGAAATTGGTCCCATTTGCTTCCATCCCTGTGGGGTTTTCTGCAACTAGAAATCCCAGTCTCTGGTGTTTTAGTGCCCACAGTTCATCCTGGAAAGGTGATCAGGACATGCAGGTGTGTGACTCTGGGCTGGCAACTGAGCACCTGCCGGGACCCAAGAACTCTTCTGGGTTTTAGCTGGGTGACCTGAGAAAAGACCCAATTGATTCCCACACTGTAGTGTTTCCTCTTACCTGGGAAACAGAATCACTGGTGTTTTAGGGCCCAGAGTTCAGTCTCTTGGTCACTGTGTTGACATTGCTGTCCTGTTCCTCAGACACAGTGTCCTCCCGATGCCACCATCTTGGATCCTTCTCTCTCTTTTTTTTAATTTAATTAACCTAGAACACAATGCTGGGCAACAGTTACTCCATCCTAAACCTCCAAGTCTGCATAGTTTCCTTCCATTCAGATTCCCCACATTATACTTGCTTTTAGTCATATCTTAGGTCTGGTTCATCTCTCCTCATGGTTCAAAGTCCTCTCCTGCCTGATCTCTCTTCTGACCCCTCCAACTTGCTTCTTTCTCCTCTCCTCTGGACCAGGATGATCCACCCTATTCTCTACATTGCACAGCATTGGCTGGTTGTTTTACTGATAATACAGAGAACAAATGGTGGCATGTTTACACAAATTTGAGACAGGTAATGCTTGGAATGCACATCATAAAGCAATGTCTTGATTGAAACCAGATAGTGGAGTAGAGAAATCAGCATTTGAATGAACAAGGGTAAGTTGTATACATTCCACAAGAACACTATATCAACATACCAGTGAGCTCACTGGGCTGTGCTTACCCAAACAAGACCTGAACAAGACTGAGCCCCATTGGACATTTCATCCTGAGAGGGGGATAGACTCATGAGACCCCTTCCATGAGAGTCTACTGGCAGTCAGTGGTTCTAGGAGGGTGTGCCCTTCTTCAGTGGGGTAGCCACTGATAAGTTTTCTGTCAACAAGCCCCCCCATGTTTGTGCAAGCAAATGTAATTAGACTCAGTGATTCACAAATGTACAAGAGTTATGAAAGTGGGACCACAACTTACTGAGAAAAGGGAGGACGGAAGGATGAGAGAATATCATGTGGGTAAATATGATTGAAAATTCATTATAGACAGGTATAAAACTGTCAGAGAATAAATAAAAAGAAGTTAGCTACTCCAGGTACCTTCTACTAAGGGAGCCATGTGTTTGTCCTCTCCTTGGTGTATTTCAGCCTCATGCATCCCCTCCGTGGGTGGTTCATCTGTCTTATCCTGAGTCAACACTCTCTTCCCTAGGAAGTTTCTTAAAATGAGAAAGGGGATTGGGTGAGTTGGTACATTCAATGTTTAATAAGAAAGAAAGAAAGAAAGAAAGAAAGAAAGAAAGAAAGAAAGAAAG
>NW_026590062.1:27211124-27268939 GCF_907164565.1 Psammomys obesus
AAGAAAGAAAGAAAGAAAGAAAGAAAGAAAGAAAGAAAGAAAGAAAGAAAGAAAGAAAGAAAGAAAAGAAAAGAAAAGAAAAGAAAAGAAAAAAATGCTTGTAATCTCAGCCCTGATGATGCTCAAGCTAGAGAATCTCAAGTTCAAGGCTGACCTATGCTGCATAGCGAGAGTGTCTCCAAAGGAACAATGCAGATATTCTAGAGGACAGAGATGATGAAGAAGCAGACTTCCACTAGAGTTTTCATATGAAGACAGCTGACATATGGTATTGGTATCATGAGATTCATTTTTGACCACCAACCTTAGGAACTGCAAACAAATTCTAATTTTATAGACATTTTTTGGGTACATCATAGGAAACGAACACTGATAGGCAGCTCTCTACTTCCCCAAACAGCATCCACATTCTAGATCTTGCCAGGCAATGTGGAAAAACAGGCTATTTACTGAGCAGAATATACCTGAAAGACACTACAGAATACACATGCAATATCTTGCAATATTTTAATGCACAAGATGGTTTTAAACCATTGTCTTTGAACACACAACTCAGCATGTTATCTCGATGCAGTTGTGTTATGCTTTGGGCAGCCTCTCCATTGTAGTGACATGCAATGTCCTGACTTCCTCAGATTTCTTATAACTAATATGTATAAATCATGTTATTTATATTACATTGTTTTATGGACTTAACATGTTATGGAAATGTATGGTGCTAAAGAGATATGTAGCTTACTTGTAGGGATACAGAGAGAGCTCAATGCTTAAGAGTATACACCACTCTTGAAGAGGACTTAGATTCACATCCCAGCAGCCTTATGGTGGCTTACAACTGCCTGTAACTCCAACTCTGTAGATCTGATGCCCTCCTCCGGCTTCTGTGTACTCCAACATGCAACTCCTACATGCGCAAAGTACGCATAAACACACACACACTAAAGTATACATGTAAATTTAAAAATTGTTTAAAAAAACCTTACAGAACTCAACTTTGTAGCCCTGATATCCTCAGGATGAACTGAAGAGATGGTTTTCTTCCTTGTATGGTCTTCAGGCCTTGAAATGATAGACCATGAATGACTGTCAAACTACATGTAATATATCCACATCAAACTTCAGAGTTGCTTATTGATATTGTATTTATTACAACTTGATGCTTATGTTACAGTATCCAGGAGCATGCAGACTGTGATACACGCTCAGGAGCTCAGCAGCCAAGAATGTGGGTTTCACTTCTTTGTGTACCCTTTGCTTATTTGCTTGAACCCAATGATGAATTTTTAATTATGTGAGGCCATCAGCTGACAAAGCAACTGCTGGTAAAAGATTCCAAATTAAACAGCCAGAACTGGAGGCAACCTGGAGTTTTTTGAGAGCAATCTCAGAGCTTGGAGAATTCATAAACCAAGTAAACCTTCTGACATAACTATAAAATGTGGTATAAACCCTAGAAAAAAATGGCCATCTTGAAAGGGTAACAGCACTTTTACGAGAATTCCAGCCGCACCATGGCAACATCAACCCGTCAAAGCAAATGAAGGGTAGTAAAAGTAAAATTAAACATGATGAAGGGGACACCAGCTTGCTAACAGCTTTCCAAGCAGTAAAGCTTTCAGATGTTATCTCTTCATTGGTCTGTTCAATCACACATGCCTGCTACCAAGCTCTATCACGTTATGTATCTTTCCGATCATCACAGCCTGCCCTGCTTGGATGGACTTGTCTGTTTGTTCACAAAGGCGGGGTAGAGGCTTTCTCCTTTTCTTCCTAGTCCACCCCCCTCGTATGTCCTCGTTCCTCTTCTGTAATTCTCTCTCTCTCCCTCTGTCCTCTCTTGCCCTTGCTTTGGTGTCCAAGTCTCTGCCATCAACAACGGTGGCTGGGCATTAGATGCTCAGGGGACTAAATATAGCTCCAAGTCTCAGGCTGCCTGCAGAATCCTATAAATAGGATCCAACCCAATTCTGACTTTGTCCTCTCACTTGCTCCAAAAATCATGTCATTCTTTCTCTGAACTCTTATTCTCATGAATCCCCTTTCACCTCATGCAGACCCCTTCAGGGGAGACTGTGAGCGCTTTTCCCAGGATGAACTCACAGACTAGCTGATCCCTGGTTTGAATACACATCCTGTTTTCACAGACACAGAAACCTCAAGGTTACATTCAGCTTCAGACCCCATCAGCCATTAGGGAGTCATTGAAACAAAATTCTGGCCTTCCCTTTCAGTGTCTTAAACTCCTCATTCTGTTTTCATGTGTGTGTGGTGGTCACACAAGCCAAATTCCTCTGCCTTTAGACTGCATAGGTCATCCAACTATATGGAAAGTAAAAGAGGAAATCAAATGACCAAACAGCCAATGTTGGCTTCCCACAGCCCACACAGTGAGGAGGAGATAAGGGGGAAATTAAAGACTAGGATTTCTTTCTATCCTTCTTACAAATAGTCAACAGAAGGTAAAGAGAAAAGAGGAAACCATGAAAAGAGAACCAAGCGGCCATGCCAAGTTTCTCATTAAACTGCCCGTATTTAGCCCCTTAGCCCCAGTTTATTTTCTATTCATGTGGAAACTGAATTGTGCTCTCTCTCCCTCCCCATCTCCTTCTCCCTCTCTCCCACCTCTCTCTCTCGCTCTCTCTCTCTCTCTCACACACACACACACACATTCTCTCTTACTGGTATGTCAACTCACCTTTCCTTCCTACGATCTGTTCCCAGTTAAATCCTCCCCTGTGACTTACTCATTTGTTCAATAGGTCCTGAGCTTCCACTTTTTGCAGTGAGACTTCACATGCTTTTCAGGTCTGAGAAAGGGGGCAGTGGACTTATCTACTGGAACTGTCTTCTCCATATAAGCCGAGAATATTAATACTATCATTTGTATATTCTAAAAATCAAATTGATTGACATTTGCACAATACTTCAGGTCAGGTGACTAGTAAACAATTAAATTCATTCTCAACCTGATTAGACAGTGTTGGGTATGTTTGAGAGGATGTTTCCAGAGAAGCACAGCTGAAGAGGAAGGACTCCTCCAGAGTGTGAGCAGCACTGTCCATGGGCTGGGCTCCCAGATGGAGTTTCTAAAGGAAATAGTTGAATTAGCGTTGTCTCTCTCAACCTTCCTTACTGTGGGTGTCTATGATCCTTTGACTTACAGACATACTGATATGTTCCCTAAACCTACCCAAACAGTGCCACGAACTGGGAATGAAGCATACAAATTCTTGGATCATGGGGCACATATATCATTCAAACCACCACTTACTCTTGTTAAGCAAAAATTTCTACAAATGCATATGCACAAAACTAGGAATGAAGTTTCCATGCATATAGCTCTTATTCAACTACAAATATATTTTGGAAACTATTCAGCTATAGATCAGAGAATTGGAAAACTTATAATATTAATTCAATGTGATAAAGAATATTGGTTTTTCTGAACCTAAGTCAGAAAAGTTGTGATTAATTCTGTAAAGATTTAGCCTCCGATTTAGCTACATATTGAATGTTTCTGTATCTCTGATATTAACACCATTAAAAAGTCTACATGCATAAATAAGTTTCTTAAATTCTGTAAATACCTTCAAGACTTTGCAGTTCAGAGTAACCAGATCTAGCTTTTTATCAGCATTTTACTGAATGACAATTTGAAAAAAATCTTTATTTTTGAGAATCTCATACATTCATATAATTCAGTATGATCATATCTACTTCCCATTTTCTCTTCAACTCTCCCTATATTTCCCCAGCCTCCCACTCCCAACTTCATTTTTTTTGATAACCCACCAAGTCCAAGTAGTTTTGCTGGCATGTGCAGTGGTGTGGGGCCATCCACTGAAGCATGAGCAACCTACTGGTGGCCACATCCTGAAAAGAGAATAATTCTCCTTCCTGCAACAAAAATTGACTGCCAATAGCGCCTCAGTATGGGGTGAGGCCCAGACTGACAATTTTAATGAAAGATAATGTCACTATTAAAATGTCCTTTAATTTACAGGCAGAAATCTGGAGAACATTTGTAATTCCCACCCTTTTGTTCCCATTTTTGAGCTGAACTAATCTTCACAGTTATCTTTAAAACAGCCTCTGATTCTGCATTCTACTGTTCATCTACTTTGTCCATCAAGGTGGAATAACCATCTGCTTTTATTCTGTTTTTATTTTCTGCCAAGCCTTCTAACTATCTTCCTGCTTCACTTTCATGTTTTCCAGCTTTTCCTTATACAACTTAACACAAAGTCACAACTTATTGTGATGATAAATTTGTGCTCTATGACAAAGGTAAGGACCTATGAATTAGCCAATTGTATAGGACTTGAATTGTACCTCAATAAAGTTCTTTAAACACCACACACACACACACACACACACACACACACACACACACACACACAGTGGCTACTTAAAGGGCCCAGTGGAACTGAGAAAATTCCATTTTTCTTTAGGATCTCTTTTCTTTAGAAGTCTTTAGGATCATCTTGCTCATGTACTCCTCTCAGCCATGTCAGTTTGCATTCATTTCCTCTCCCATAGTCAAGGCTTCCTCAGTCCCAAGTCTTTTGTTCAAACTTTTCTTTCTTGGGATTCTCTTTCCATGGAAGGGGAGGAGGACCTCTCTGTCAGTAGACTGGAGAAGGGGCATGGGAGGAGGAGAGGGAGGGAGGGTGGGATTGGAAGGGCATTAGGGAGGGGCTACAGCTGGGATACAAAATGAATAAATTGTAATAAATAAAAAATAAATAAATAAAAGAATGGGTTCTTCTCATCTTTCAGATGTTTATGTGAGAGTTATCGTCTCAGTGGAGTTTTCTTGGATCACTTGAATGACTTTGCCCTGTCTCTTGGATTAAGTTTTGACTCTTCATCATACTGTATAGTTTGTTTCGTCATATGACTTCTCACAATTTATAATCACAGATATTACTTTGCTTCCTGAAATTTTTTTGCCATTTATCTAATGTTACTTTAAGGGCAGACATCAGATTGGATACCTAGTATACCTGTGAATGCCTAGCATAGTACATGGCCCATGGACACACAGTTTTTTTTGAAGAATAAATATATTTGAAGAATAAAGTTATTATTCAAACCCACTGCTATTATGGGATTAAGATCAGATGGATTTTTCGTCATGTTAATTCCAAAATGTTCTTCAAGTTGGCACATACAAATACGAGGTTAAGGCAGTACATTTTGCCAAGTAAACACAGATCTGGAGAGATGGCTTAGTAGTTAAGAGTACTTACTGTTCTTGCAGAGAACCTAGGTTCTCTGTACCTAGGTTCCCAGTACCCATATTAGGTGACTCATAATCACCTGTAACTCCAGTTTCAGAGAGTTCAACTCCCTTTTCTAGCCTTTTTCAACATCTACATGAATGTGGTGCACATAATTCATACATACACATATATTTTAAACCACCTTTTAAAATGGCAGATTTACTCTTTGAAAGGTGAATAGATTATACATTTAATATAGGCTCACTGAGAAAAATCAAATTGTAGCTGGGTGTACTCCCTGCTGGAGGTCTAGGAATACCCCAGTTTCCCTCCCATTCTAGTTCTTGGAGGCACTTTCTGTTCCTAGGCTCCTGGACCCTTTTTCTGGGCTCAAAGCCAGGAAAGGTAGCTGTGTCTTTTTCACAGTGCATCTTTCTTGCACTGGTTTAGCTGCTTATCTCCCACTTACCACACATAGTTTTTGAAGCAGAAGCCTTTAGCTCTAGAGGGCATTGAGTAAAATGAATGAAGTCTTAAAAATACCATTTTACTTAGATTTATATCCTCTCTATACTCTCATGCATCTTAGTGCTCACTGTGACCCCAAAATGAGTTCATGAGAAATTACCAAATATGGTTAATAAAACAGTGACTGAAATTATTTATCTTTTAACATTCTTCATTTGCTTCTTCATGACACAGAGAGAAGATTATATGTTTCCCTGCTGTGTTGCTTTGTGTTCTGTATAGGTATTTGAACATACATCATTTGTCGAACTGGTAAACATTTGGTACAGGTTGTATTCCCAACAGCATTACTAAAAACACTATAATTCTGTTGTAATAAATAGATGCATCATGGGAAATTTTCATTTCTAATGTTGATGTGTGAATAGATCTCACTTTATTTTCACCTGTTAGTTTCAAAATCAGAACAAATAGAAAACACAGCTGAATATTTCATTTGCCAAATCTTTACTTTACCTAGTCCTGTAAGACATCTACCTACATGTGTCACCATTCACTGGCAAGGCCCATCCATTTTTTGTTATAATTTTGAAATTGTAATTACTCTTACCATTTATATTATAATTATTATAACTGAATTTTCATGTGCATAGCACATATATATGCATGTTTACGCATACACATATGTAATCATATATAATTACCTATTATCTATTGTACAGTCAAATACAGTGACAGGCCTTTTGCGCATATTATTCTTATTTTCTTGATAACCATGCACACCTGACATCACTGCTATCATCAGCATTGTAAAAGGAAGACACTGAGGCCTATGGAGATGTTAGACAGCGACCCAGGAAGGCCCTTTGTGCCTGATTTCTCCCAAAGAATCCTCCAGGTGACTTTTTCAGCTCAGTGCAGCTTCCCTCTGCATGGATCTAGGCTGCTTACCATGATGAGTCATGGCCCATGCCCAGAATAAGAATGTCCAACCTGAAGGGAGGGCAGATAGTCGCCAAGTAACAGAGAGAAATATTTAGAGCTTAGCACTGTAGCTGCAACTGGAGACCATCCAAGGCCTGGAGGAGAGGCAGATTGCCTGGAGTCGTAACAAGCATCTCCATGATGCTGATCATATGCCCAGCATTATCTTTAGCTTCATTCCTTGCTCAACCAATCCTCACAACAACCGTACGAGGGCTATGATGACTTAACTCATCTCACGGCTAATGTGAAACACAGGCCTAGAGAGCTGAGGGGGTTTGCCTGAGGTCACAGAGTTAGGAAGTGACCACTTAGGGCACTGAAACCTAGACAAATCTAAGAGATTGGCTTCTCCACAGGTAACAGTGGTTTCAACACACCTATTGTCTCATTGAATCCGGTCCATTCCCAGTTGCCAAGTGCCAATAAATTTCAGCTTCCTTCTAACCATGTTAACTGCCATAACCATTACATTGTGTTGTTTCATTAGAGTAACTATCTCCCAAGTGGCTATGATCTGGCTGTCCCATCTGTGCCTCCACAAACTCTGACTGAAGCTGATGGGCCACAGGCGTTCAGCTGTTCTCCCCTACAGTCCAATTTTACTCATCCCCACTGCTCTAACTAGTCCCGGAGTTTTGCCTTCTGATGCAAGGTTTAGCAGGGAGCCATAATCACACAATTACCCTCCACCACACAGTGCTGACAATGCAATTGTCTGTCAGCAAATGACCTGAGTAGCTCCTGCGTGGGGTTGTCTGGGCCACAGCGAGCAAAATCAGGCTCTTCCTCTGATGCCTCTAACCAGAGGAAAACAATAGTGCTGTGTTCATCAGAACACGAGGATGGTTTTGTCTGGCTTTCCTGCTCACATACTGAGATCTAAACAGGAGCTGCAGAGGAAAGGGGAATTATCCAGAGACAAAATGCCTTTGTCCTACCTCTTTAACTAAAAAGAGTTGAATATGTTTTGCAGAAGGTTCTTGAAAACAATTATAATAGACTTTCCATGTCTTCTCCTGAAGATTGTGTTCCTAATGTTACCTGGCAGCTTTGTCTTCTGAGTAGAGAAAGAAATGAAGTGATTTTATGTAGTTAACAATGAGGGGAGAGATTGACTTCATGTGCTGTGGATTATTCAGCGAAGGCCCAGAGCTCCCACATTCCATTAATGCTGACTTGGTAAAGAGTGCGTTATCCTTTTCTAGTGTGTGTGTGTGTGTGTGTGTGTGTGTGTGTGTGTGTGTGTGTGTGTATGTTTATAAAGCCTTCTCCCCTAATGCTCTGAAACAGTCCCAGAGGCTCTATAATGTACTTGCTTTATACCACATCTGTCTACTGTCTATACCAATATCCACTTATCAATCCATCTTATTTTCAAATGAACTTCTTTTCTGAGTCACAGTTTTATGGATTCCAGGCTGGTCTCAAACTCACCATGTAGCTGAGAATAACTTACTTCTGACTAGGCATGTGCCACCAAACCTGGTTTATAGGGTTCTGGGAAATGAATCCAGAAAAATCTTTGTGCCTGCTGGCTAAGACCTCTATCAAGGGCACTTTAAGTTGCACGTTTTGGCACATTTTACCCCAAACAGGTATGACTAATGCAGTATTTATGTTTATCCCTCACATTTTAGTTTTGAGGTAAAATCTGCCCACAGCACTATACAGGGATATTAAACGAGTCTTTCCTGACTCCTGATGCATGTGCATACATCTCTTATTGAGGTACAGTATACAGCAAGCACTCCAGAAAGTTCTTTCCTAGTAAAATCCACTCTATTCTTTTTTATCCATTTCCCTAGAGGTAAACACTATTCCAGGTTTCCCCAGTGGGATATCTTTGCACAGTGTCATGTGATGGATCATAGAGGAGATATATTTTTGTATAAGCTTCTTTGCTTGAAGGTCTTGGGGTTCATCCTTGTTGTTCTGCATATCCATAATCTATTCCTTTTACTTGTTGAGAGTAGTATTCTCTGCTATAGATATATCATATGCATATATATATATATATCCTTTACTTGTTGATTAATACCTGTGCTACCTTCAGATGTGGCTGCTGTGAACAAAGCTTCTATGAATATCTGGGGGCACATCTTTGTGTGACATGTTTTTATTTCCCTTGAGTGAACTCTTAAAAGCTGAGCAAGCTGTTGGTGGGAGGACAGCTGCAAGTGTAGTTTCTTTTTTCTTTTCTTTTTTCAAACTAATAATGTACTTTTGAATGAGTGACTATGCAGCAAGGACCATGTAATTATCTTTTTTTCACCTTATGTTTTCTTTATTTTTTATTTTTTTACAATTAATTCATTATATATCCTGATTGAAGCCTCCTCCCTCAACTGCTTCCAGACATACCCTCTCTCCCTCTTTCTCCCTGCCCCCTTCCCCTAGTCTACTGAAAGGTGGAGTTCTCTTCCTTTGCCATCTTCCCACAGCATGTTAGTTTCTAAGAAAGCATTTGTCCTCTTTGCAAAGCGGATATATCATGTGCTATGCTTGCTAGCAGTCACCATATTCTTCTCCAACATCACCATAGCTGAGTATTGCCAGTTGTCTTGGTTATTTCAGTCATAGCCTGTCTAGCCTTGGTGTAGGCATCTTCCAGAGCTATTAATTTATACTCAACTAATAAGGTAGAACCATTTTTCCTGTATATATGACCATCTTTATATCTAATTTTGTGAAGCATCTGTTCATAGCTTTGGCTCATTGATTTACTCTCAAAGTGAATGCTTGGTCTGACATTAGCTCTCCTTTCAGGGGACAGTGTCATACAGTACACATGCTCATGGGCATAACTAGAAAGCCTCGGTTCATCCCACGTCTCCACCCCTCTGCCCAGACTCTGAAGAACCTGAAGAGATGATAATCTTTGCATAGCCCTTAGTTACTGGGCACTACCAACAGGCAGCAATGATTGACTGACGGCTTGTTAGTAAAGCCTGGCCCCTTTGTGAGATGTTTGCAGAATGATTGATTTACAATAAAGTGGTTCCTGTTGGGTGCATCAGGTGGAACTGATGCGGATCGATTCCAGGGGCACTAACTAATCAGCCCTTTAAACCGGCGGGGAGAATACTCAGTGACAGCGCCACCATCATTTTCCCCTAAGATTACAAATTAACTTGTTCTGGTGTGCTGGGGTGTGTGACAACCTGAGGCTAGCCTGAGAAATGGAGAGGACAGGGCAAGGCAGCTGTGGCCTCCCTGGGATCTAGCTTTCCTGTAAGGCTGGGCCTGGGCTCACTATGATTGAAGAAAAAGATTTCTCCATCGAAGGGGTAGGAAAGTTTCTTCACTGAAACTCTCCCACTGGGTTAAAGGGCCCACTACTCTCCTCCTCTCTCATTTGCTAATTCTCTCTCTTTCTCTCCTTTTTGTAAATAGGATCAACACAGAGGGAGATAATCTCTGCCTTTGGAGAGAATTCCATATCTTAAAGTACAAAAAACTCTTGATGGTAGAAGAGTTGCTATTTTTTTGTTCTTCCCATTACAGTGAGATTAAAGTGCAATATGCGTTCAGCTTAGAAGTCTTTCCTTTATGATAGTCACTACAGAGGTATTCTGGAATCTCATGGTGCTGTGGCCAAGTGGCCTGGTAAGGTGTAAACAGCAATGATGGAATACCTGGAGAAGGCAATGCAACTGTGGCTGATCACAACCACTAAGAATGCTAAACTTAACAGTCCACTAGAGAACAAATCCTGGCCCACTGAATAGCAGTGTGATTCATTATTTTAATGGTAAGATATCTCAGTGAAAGGCACTATAATGCCTCTCTATATATGAGAAAATAGAAATTAAATGTTATTCTCCAGATGATTCTAAAAGAGGTAAGATCTGACCTCAAATGAAGGCCTTTGTATTAATATCTCCAATGAAAACCTCAAAAAATGGAATCACCAAACCAGGTTTTAACACACACACACACACACACACACACACACACACACACACACTTTATGAACAGTGTGCAATGAGATGCTTCAACACTACTTGATGCTGTTAAGCTCTATCTAGAGATAAAACAAGGTAATACTACAGTAGTGAAATCAATACAGGCTCTGGGATAAATACCTGACAAAAGAAGTAGCAAACACACTGCAGTGTGTTACATGCAAAATATAACATGTAATGCATTAAAACTGATAGAGAAGAGATGGATTAAAAAGCATATGACTCAGCTATGCCAGTGGTGGCACACACCTTTAATTTCAGCACTTGGAGAGCAGAGGCAGGCAGATCTCTATGAGTTCAAGGCCAGTCTGGTCTAGAGAGCTAGTTTCGGGTCAGCAAAGGTTACACAAACAAACCCTGTCTTGAAAAACAAAACAAAGTGGATAGATGGGAGATAGATATATAGATAGATAGATAGCACATGTCTCTAGAAGAGTGGTTCTCAATCTGTTGGTTACGACCCCTTTGAAGGCTGCATACCAGATGTTTACACTATGATTTATAACAGTAGCAAAATTACAATCATGAAGTAGTAACAAATATAATTCTATGGTTGGCAGTCATCACATCATGAAGAACTGTATTGTTACACCATTAGGAATGTTGAGATCCACTGCTCTTGAGCAACTGAAATGCTGTTGTGAAAAACACTGTGTAGAAGCTTAACAGATGCCAGACTTTAAAATAAATATTAAATGTGTCATGGTAGAGACCAAAATCCTAAAGTCTTCAAAATATTTAGGTACTTATTCAAGACTTTGAAGTAGAATGACTATAAAGCAGATAAACAAAGGAACAATCAACAAATAAAAAAATACCCATAATGTTAAATGTATAAAACCTTTGGTTTCCTATATCTATTGTTTCCATAAAATAATGGAAATGTTAAAACTTAAACCAATTATAGTCATAATATTTACAACAAGGATGCTAAAGGATTAGTACCACTTAATATACAAAATGTTCCATAGATAAGACAAATGGGAGCCTCAGTGGGTACATTAAGACCAAGATACAAAGAATTAAGTTATAATGGAGGAAAAGAAAATGCTAAATTACCATTTTTTTTTTGTAAATTCACCACTAAACAAATGATTAAACACTGAGACGAGGTGTCATTTTTCATTGATCAAATTAGCTAAGACATGAATATGATAATACTTAGCATTAGCAATTGCATGATAAAATACACAGCCTCCTTTGAATATGGATGCAGGTTAAGTTGTGCAGTTTTCTTGCCTCTGTGTCACGTTTGTTTCACTGATTTCCTCCAGTCTTAGCTCAAGCTGCCTTCGCTTTTGTTTCTGTTCCAGTGCAAAAGGGCGTATTTTACCTGGACTTCTCACATATTCCATAAAACTGGCAAGCTATCTACCACACTAATGGGGCAATCCATCCCACACATCTTAAATACCCAGAGGGTTCCTAGAGTTCTCATCATAAAAAGGTTTTCCTTTCACTAAATTTGATAATGTGATTCTAAAAATCACATAGATATGACTGGATCTCCAGGAGACCCTCCAATATCAGTTCATAGCAACCCAATACTCCCCTGATAGGACTAGATGGGGATAGAATGGCTGCAAATCCCATGTGTTAGCAAGAGGACAGTTCCTTGAGCATCTAGAGTTCTTTCACTCTTTACCATAATTATAAATGGAATGTGTAGATGAAATTTATTGTTTTTGTATTATTTGCTTAGGTAATTTTTTTGCACTGGAATCCGTGGCACTGCACATGTGGAAAGCAAGGTCATAATCGTTAGCAAGACTGTGAGAGAGTGAAACATCATTCTGTGAGCATAGATCCTTAGTGGCTGCTCTTTAATATAAGAGAAAATGAGAGCCTTCAGAGAGAATCCCTAATATTAGAAAAATTGGATAATATAGAAGAAGTGATATTTGTTTTTTTTTTCTAAAAGGCAAAGTCAATTCTCCCCATGATGGTTTGCACCAAGATGTAGATTAATAGATTAGAAGCAATTTACATGGAAATTTCTATTTGCCCATATTTAGAATAACAAAACAAGAAATAATTAGAAACGGTAAAATAAAAACTTATATTGTATAATGATGACACAGTGGACCAAGGTCATATTCAGAGACAATTAAACCTTTATGTGTCCTGCCATAAACTGGCTCCTGTCTTTGGAATTTTTTCTCTTTAAACACACAAGCTTCGATGTTTTAATGCTGTTCTCAATAATGAGATCTTTGTCTTTGTTACTCAAAGTAAGCAGTTTATGGGTCAAAAATTTATCTCAACTGAGTTATTTGAATGGAATGTGGAGCTTCTTATTCTCATAGAATACGTCAGTGTCAGATCTTTGTTAGTCAGTGACCGTTAACTTCAACCAATGGAAAAATAAAACTCAAGGTCAAAGAACTCTTTAGTAATTGGAGGAAGCAGATGAGCTGGAGCTAATTATGAAACAATTAGTCAATGTCTATGCAAATAAGAAAGATATGAATAGTATATTGCTGTATCTCATTAAATGAGTCATTCACCCATCGTCTATCATTGTAATCTTACCAGCCCAGGCACTACCTGAGCCATGCTAGGAAGTTATGAATGTGTAGATGGTAATTCATAAATAACAATGTTCTAGATATTGATTACTTTGTATTTGCTTATAGTTCATATGTCATGATGCATGTAGTAGCCACACAAAAAACAGAATATGACTATTAATATACTTTTAATATTCTATAAGATGTGTGGAGAAATCATTGTTTATTTGGCAAGTATCTATCTTTTCTGTTTTGCAATATTCTTACATGTTCCAATGGGCACTAAGACACCTCATAAGCATGGGATGAAGGGGACAACACATTCAGTGAAAGAAATCAAGCCATGTGGTGATTATGAGAGGCAGTGTGGTGGCAGTGAGGAGACTTTTAACATGTGGTGGCCCAATGAAGAGATGATTGTTGACCTGATTCCTGAATCATCCAGCCATTTAATAATGGTCAATGAAGGCTGGAGATGCTGCAGAAAGGAGAATGTTCAAATTTTCCCTTGATTGTGATGTGTTGGAAAAAACAAGAAGCCCTTTACCTCCCAAGTGTGGTGAAAGACCTTGATATAATGTGCTTGAGCTTGCACAGTAAGAACAGGACCATTTGCCTACTGACCTTCCCTACAAGGGCAAGTACCATCTTAACGAAATGTAAAGTTTTAAGTGCAGAAGATTTGCTATATGATTTTAGAGCCTCTCAACATAACTCCTGCACCTAAGGCTCAGGGATCATAGTAGAAGAAGGTACAGAAAGATTGTAAGAGCTGGAGGAACACAATGACTGCCAGGAGTGTTGGGAGCCATGACTCCAAGCGGCAGGCTTTGATATTTAAATCTCGGTGGAGAGATGGCTTTTAGCAGGCCTTTACTAATCGCAGAGAACTTGCAAGTCCATCTCCTTTTGTTTGTGACAGCAGGTAGGATAGCTTGTGAGGATCACACCTCTTCCTCAGGCTCCTTGTGCAAATTAAACCATTGTTCTGAGATATTTCTACTCTGGCTTAGAAACTCTACAATAAAAAGACAGGCTGACAGTTACTGCAGAAGAAGGTTGACTCTTGTGTAAACAGGACACAAAGCAACTAGATACAATGTTGTGCAATGGGAGGAGCCAGAGGACAAGAAAGAGGGGAGGAGCCAGAAGGCAGGAGATGAGTGGGAGGAGAAAGCTCGAGGAGAAAGCACGAGGAGGGCAGAGCTGGAGGAGAGAGCTTAGAGGACGTAGAGCATGAACCAGACCTAAGATTTCACAAAAAGCAAGTATAATGTGGGAAATCTAAATGCTAGGAAACAGAGGGCTGGAGGCAGAGACTTGAGACTTGCTGCTTGTACTGCTTGCTGTAGCAGCTTGCCTTTTGCTGTGGCTGTCGAGTCTGGACCTTTAAAAAAGTTTCCTGTGTGCTGTGTGTTTATTTAAATAATATTAATCCTCACTCCCGACTCAAGAACTGTTCAACTCTGCTGGCTGGCTCTGGCACAGGAGACTTCATCTCTTAGACATGTCAGAGAAGCTCCACCCATGGAGCCTCAAAGTCTCACAGGGCTTCAGTCCTAGCAGAGGGCTACACTACACTAAGGAACACTCAGAGGAGAAACACTCTCTCTCCAGGAGAGAGCTCCTAAACTGGTTATCCAGAACCAAGCGTTCATCCCTAAAATAATGTACATAAAAGTAAGATAAAGACTGAGCAGGTTGTAACACACACACACTAAAGAAATAGAGGCCCTGAATTTGAGAGAGAGTGGGTGTTACCTGTGAGGCTCTGAAAGAACAAAAGGGAAAGGGAAAATGAGGTGATGATATTTTAATGTAAAAAATTTAAAGTAGATGGGTGATCCCATGGTTTGGGATTAAGAGGCAGGCAGATCTCAGTGAATTCAAGAGTCTACAGAGTGAGTTCCAAGAAAACCAAGACTACACACAGAGAAACCCTGTCTTGAAAAAAACAAAGAACCACCACCAACAAAAAGCCAGGTGTGTTGATGCACACCTGTAATCTCAGCACTCAGAGAGGCAGGTGGATTTCTTAGGTGGATGCCAGCCTGGTCTACAAAGTGAGTCTAGGACAGCCAAGGCTACACAAAGAAACCTTGTCACAAAAAAAAAAAGAAATTAAAATAAATATTAAGAGCATCTCTTGGCTGCTGATAAGATTATGATCTATATGTAAGTAAAATTAAAAATAGGAATAACAAAAAAATGTGTATGTGTCCAGTGAGATGGCTCAGTGGGCAAAATTTTCCTTGTATACAAGTCTGACTTTGGTCCCTGTGTGGTCCTTCTCCCAAGTATTCAGTCCATTGGAGATGGAAGGGGCTTCCGGCAGAGGGCATGAGTGGCATGGAGTCACCACACAGACTGAGTGAAAGCAAACTGAGGGTGAGTGGCTGCATACTCATTCATTCAGGAAGAGACAGCAAATTATATGGTTTGGGACAACCAATCAGGTTCCTCCACACCATCCTGAGCTAGCCAATGTATATTCGTCTCTGGGCAGATTCTCCAAAGTCAAGTCACATACTTTCCACCTATAGCCACATCTGCTGAAGCTGCCTCAGGCCAGGAGCCCTTACGGCCCTTTGCCAGGAATGTCCACAGTCCCTGGAAACCTCATAAATATGGAAGTAGAGAATAAATACCATAACGCTGTTCTCTGGTCTCTACAACCACATAGAAACACCATCTCTGTGCAAGAGTGAGTATGCACACACACACACACACACACACACACACACACACACAGATATGCTGATAATGACAATAATAGTAATAGTTAGTACTACTAATAATATAGTAAGTAACAGAAAAATAGTAACAATTGTAGGAGTCGAGGCAGGAAGCGGTGCTGGCTCACACAAGAAGCAAGCTGAGCAGTGACAAAGTGTCCTCTAGGTATGTTTGGAAGGCAAATCTGAAGAGGCTTGATGATACAGGTGAAGTGAAATGTGGTGGAGGAATCAGTGACTTCACAGTTGGGATCTGGAGTGACTCTGAAGAACGCCAGTTGTCCTATGTGTGTATTTAAAAACGCACTAAGGAGTTATGGGGTGAGGAGATGGCTTGCCAATTGAGAGGGCTTCCTGCTCTTACAGAGGAGTAAGTTTTTAGCACGCACCTATAGCCTACAGTCTCCTGTAACTCCAGTTCCCAGGACCCAACACCCTCTTCTGGACTCCATGGACATCTACACACAAGTGATGAAAATATGTACACACATAAAAAGAAACAATAAAAATAAAATCAAATCTTAAAAGAAAAATATTAAGCGTCTACATCTCATATTGACTGCCATGCGAATCTTTTGGTCAGAATTTACATTTTGAGAAACTCTATGCAGAGATGAAGTCAGGATCCATGATGATGTTGCTGTGAAAACAACCTAGCTGTGTCTAAAAAACTAGAGACTGGTCTTCCCAGTCATGTGGGACAATAAACTCTCTGTTCACATAAGAGAGTTTGATCTGGGCTTTGATAATTGCAAACAAAAGAGAATTGACAGGAATAACACTTCACTGAATCTGGACAAGAGCAACAACCAATCCATGGTGCCAAAGACAATGTGTACAGACCAGTCTTAAGTAAAAATAGCTTAACATTTTACTCTGAGAACCAAAGTTGAGAGAGAAGTGAGATTTGCCTCACATTTTAAGTCGTTAGTGGTTATTTGACTTCACTGTGCCTGGCTGTTTATTTATATTATACCACATAGTCAGGAAGAGTATGGTAAAATATTATTTTGAGACTTCACTATATATTCTCAATTAGTTTCATATAAGATCCAAGTTGCAAGTAGATAATAAAGATTATTAATGTACTATAAAGATATCTGACTCTGCATCTTCAAGAACATCCTTTACTGGAAGCATTCCATGGATTGTTAGGCACCTGGTCATAGGTGGACATTGAAAACTGCCTGGAATCCTAAAATGGAATGTTTCTAGCCTAACTGTCTACAGGCTAAAGATAGAATGCATTGCTTTTATTCTTTTGACTTTAAGAGACCATATTTTGTATATATGCAGGTGGTATGAAGCCATGTACCCTGCTCATTTTTGTGTCTCTAGGGTGTATGAGTTTGACAAGGAAGGGCAAAAGGGGGATATAAAATCACCATCCAAGATTCATGCTGAGGAAAACCTCCTTGAGAACCAAATAGAGACAGAAGGACAAGAGGGGTTTCTTCCTAGGTGGAAAGAGGTGATAATTAAACATAATTTGTAGAAGAAAATTAATAGTTATGGACTTGAATCCTTTATAGCAAATGTAAATTTCAAAGCAATTTTGTGTGGAGAAGTAAAAAGCTGTAATGTATGGCTGAGTGGTGTGTGCTGACAGTAATGGTCCTCTTGTGCTGTGAGTTATTAAAGACTTTCATCTCGTCATTTTCAATAATGAAAGGAAGGCATTTTGGGGCATTTTCTGAGATATATCTCTGGTGTTGATTTAGCTTGCATGATCAGTAGGTTATCTCCACAGCTGGATGGAAAAGGTTAAATTTACTAAGGATGCGGACAAGTGCGATGTGAGAAGCATGTTATTTTAGGAAGACATACTGCTTCTTCTGATACTAACAACCTATAATCATGGGAAGTCATTTGATCTCTCAAGGGCTGAGTTTCAACGTCTTGTCCAAGGATCTTGTGCACAGCCATTTCTAACTCCAATAATCTCTGATTCCTTCCTGTGATGAAAACATCTATTTGCAATATGCTTTTCATACGCTTTGCAGGGAGATCACTATGAAAACAATTCAGAGACATTTTGTTCCTAGTCATTTTTTTTTTCCCTGCTCCTCCCAAGACTGCTTCTCTGCCACTGAACAGGGCTGTGAATTGTGAAAGACCATAGCTGGATCTCAGTGCCTGGTGCTCGTGCTTTCAGAAAGTTACAGAGGGAAAATATGCCTAGAAGCTAATAATTCTGCTTAATTGGGTCACAAAGTAAACGACTCGGGGTTTGGATATGCTTGAATATTCTTGGCTTCCAGGACTTCCTGGCAGAATTTGGCTGACAGAAGCAAGTGGTCATATAAGTCTGGAATCATTTGTTGCATTTAATAAACAGTAGGGGATGAAGGCTGGAGAGATGGCTCAAAGGTTAAGAGCGCTGGTTGTTCTTCCAAAGGTCCTGAGTTCAATTCCCAGCAATCATGTGATGACTCACAATCATCTATAGTGAGATCTGGTGTCCTCTTCTGTTATGAAGACACACATATGGACAGAATACTATATAATAATAACTAAATAAATCTTAAAAACATTTTATTTTTATACTTTTAATTAAAATTTAATTACTTTCGTTTCCTCCCCTATCCCCTCCCAAGTCCTTTCCTGTCAACTCCTTATTTCCTCATTCTCAAATTAATGGCTTCTCCTTCCCCAATTATTACTGTCATTTATGTATATATACAAATATATAAATACAACTTCTGAGACTTTTTGTGTTTGTGTGTATAATATTTCAGGGTTGTCTACTCTATATTGGACAGCCAAATAGAGGACTCATACCTGTAAGAAGCTGACTCTCCCTCTCTTTGCAGTTGCTTGTAGATCTTCTTTTGAAAGAATGACCCCCATGAGATTTCCCCTTCTACATTAGCATGTCTGTTGTTATTACCATTGTTTAGGTATTGTTTATGCATCCATTTCTAAGGGGGACTGTTTTCTCAGCAGATTACTTGGTGTTCTGACTCTTACAGTCTTTCACCCCTCTTCAGCAATGCTCTCTGAGTATCTATGGATGAAGAGCTGTGATATAGATGTATCTGCTAGGGCTGGGATCCCCACTATTTGTATTTCTTTCCATTGCAAAGAGTTGTGTGTTGTAGGTGGTTATTAATATTTACTATTTGTTTATCTTCTAGTAATGCTGCTGTTAATCCTCAGCAGCTGTATAACCAAATCACCACACAAAGACTGGGTTTTTAGTTAACCTAGAACTAAATATGCTGGGCAATATTTACTCCTTCCTAAACCTCCAAGCCCTTAGTTTCCTAACATTTAGATTTCCCACATTATACTTGCTTTTTGTGAAATCTTAGGTCTGGTTCATGCTCCAAGTCCTCCAAGATCTCTCCTCCAGTTCTGCTCTCCTTGCTCTCCTCTCTCCCCTTCTCCTCCCACTCATCTCCTGCCTTCTGGCTCCTCCCCTCTTTCCTGTCCTCTGGCTCCTCCCTGCTCAACATTGTGTCTAGTTGCTTTATTTTGTTTACACAAGAGTTGAGACAGGATGCTTCGAATGAGTATCACAATGCAATAGCCAGATTGAAACCAGAGAGTTGGGTGTGGGGTAGGGGAGAAATCAGTATTTGAATGAACAAAGGTAAGGTGTATACATTAAAAAAAAAAAACTTATACCAACATTTGTGGTTTTCTGTGAGGGTCTTCATTTACTGTAAAGACAAGCTTCTTTTATCAGGCATGGTAGCTTTCTTTTTATGTGGGTACATGAGTAAAATTTAAAATACACTTGAAAATTCCTCAAGATCCAGCCATACCACTCCTAGGCATATACCCAAAAGAGACTCAAGTACAGAAAAAGGACATTTGCTCAACCATGTTTGTAGCAGCTTTATTTGTAATAGCCAGAAGCTGGAAACAGCTCAGATGCCCCTCAACTGAAGAATGGATGCAGAAACTGTGGTACATCTATACAATGGAGTATTACTCAGCAATGAAAAATAAGGAAATCATGAAATTTGCAGGTAAATGGTGGGACCTGGAAAGGATCATGCTGAGTGAGTTGTCCCAGAAGCAAAAAGACCCACACGGTATATGCTCACTCATATAAACATACAACATAAAATAAACCCACTAAAATCTGTACATCTAAACAAACTAAGCAAAAGAGAGGACCCTAACTAAAATGTTCAGTCCCCATCCTGAAAGGCAAAGAGGATGGACATCAGACGAAAAAGAAAACAGGAAACAACCTAGGAACCTGTTACAGAGGGCCTCTGAAAGCCAAAAGAAAATAGGAAATAACCTCGGAACCTGCCACAAAGGGCAGAAAGCCTCTGCCATGCAGACTGTCAAAGCAGATGCTGAGCCTGATGGCCAACTGATGGGCAGAGTGAATGGAATTTTATGTAAGAAGTGGGAAATAGTAAGAGCTGGAGAGGACAGGAACTCCACAAGGAGAGCAACAGAACAAGAAAATTTGAACACAGGGATCTTCCCAGAGACTCATACTCCAACCAAGGACTATCTATGGAGATAACCTAGAACCCTGGCAATGCAGCCACTTCTGATGAGAACTGATAGACTAAGATCAGAAAGAAGGAGAGGAGGACCTCCCCTATCAGTGGACTTGGGGAGGGGCATGCATGCAGAAAGGGGGGAGGGTGGAACCTGGAGGGGAGGAGGGAGGGGCTTATGGGGGGATACAAAATGAATAAACTGTAATTAATAAAAGTTAAATAAAAAATTTAAAAAAATAAATAAATGAGAAAAAGATTAAAAAAATACACTTAGAAATTCCAGGAAGATTGCTACGTTTCTAGTACGAGGCATGCTGTCCCTCCTCTTGAATGGCCTTGAGACCAATTAGATGACTTTTTTTTAGTTATTTTATTTTGTTTTTATTAGTTACACTTTGTATCCCAGCTGTAGCCCCCTCTCCCATCCCCTCCCAATCCCACCCTCCTTCTTCTACTATGCCCCTCCCCCAGTCCAATGAAAGGGGAGGTCCTCCTCCCTTTCCATCTGACCCTCCTCTATCAGGTCTCATCAGGACTGGCTGCATTGTCTTCCTCTGTGGCCTGGTAAGGCTGCTCCCGCCTCAGGTGGAGGTGATCAAAGAGCCAGCCCATGAGTTCATGTCAGAGATGGTCCCTGTGCCTATTATTAGAGAACCCTATTCAACACTGAGCTTCCATTGGGCTACATCTGTGCAGGGCTCCTAGGTTATCTTTATGCATATTCCTTGGTTGGAGCATCAGTCTCAGAAAAGACCCTGTGTCCATATATTTTTGGTTCTGTTGCTCTGATGTGGAGCTCCTGTCCCCTCCAGGTCTTTCTATCTCCCCCTTCTTTCATAAGATTCCCTGCACTCTGCCCAAAGTTTGGCTATGAACCTTGGCATATGTTTGGTTTTTTAAACATACTTTTATTGAGATGGGGTGACAGATGAATTATTGAAAGCTAATATTCACACATCTAGATATACTGCTGGACATTTACTATTACATAGTTTTATGGTCTAACAATGCTTTGCTCTAGGAATATTATGAGCTCTAGAGTTCTATAAATATGCACATAAAGAACATTATACTATATACTAACTCCATGTACATCATATAGACATTATGTATATATAGGTACTATATGTATGTATGCATAGATTTTTTTGGTTTTCTTTTTTTAATATTAGTTACAGTTTGTTAACTTTGTATCCCTGCTGTATCCTGCTCCCTCTTTCCCTCCCAATCCCACCCTCCCACCCTCATCTTCTCCCTGCCCTTTTCCAAGTCCACTGATAGGGAAGAACCTCCTTTTCTTCCATCTGATACTGGTTTATCAGGTGTCTTCAGGACTGGCTGCAAAGTACTCCTCTGTGGCCTAGCTGGGCTGCTCCTCCCTGGTGGAGGGGACGGAGTCAAAGAGCTTGCCATCGAGTTCATGTCAGAAACAGTTCCCGTTCACCTTATTAGGGTACCCACTTGGATACTGAGCTACCAAGGGCTACATCTGACCAGAGGCTCTAGGTTGCATCCATACATGGTCCTTGTTTGGAGAAATCTCATAAAAGACCCCTGTGCCCAGATATATTTGGTCCTGTGGAACTCCTGTCCTCTCCAGGACATATTAACTCCCCCCCCCCTTTTTTATTACCTGCACTCTGCCAAAGGTTTGGTTATGAGTCTTAATATCTGTTTTGATACACTGCTAGGTTGAGTCTTTCAGAGGCCCTCTGTGGTAGGCACCTGTCCTGTTATTTGTTTTCTCCAACATCCAATGTCCATCCCATTTGTCTTTCTAAGTGAGTATTGATCATCTTACCCTGGGTCCTCTTTCTTGTTTATCTTCTTTAGGTGTATAAATTGCAGTATGTTTATCCTATCTTATAGGTCTATATAAGTGAGTTTATACCATGTGTGTCTTTCTGCTTTTGGGATACCTCACTCAGGATAACCATTTCTAGGTCCCACCATTTTGGCATATGTTTTGATACCCTGCTGGTAGAGTCTCTCAGAGGCCCTGTGTGGTAGGCTCCTGTCCTGTTCTGTTAGAGGCCCTGTGTGGTAGGCTCCTGTCCTGTTCCGTTTTCTCGCTCTTCCTTACAACCAACATGTGAGTGCCACTTATCACACCTGTATTGCTATCTTGTCATCTTGGTCATTGTGGTTATTGGTTTCGTGATCTGGGTAGGACTATGAATTTATTCTCTCCCCTTACAAGTTGCAGAGTCTGTTCTGGTACCCCAGAAGCTAGAGCAGCAGAGAGGCTTATAGGACAGACTGAGCTCTAATCATCCAAGTCCTGCAGCCTATATGTGCATTGCCTTAAGCAATCAAGGCCAATAGCAGTCACTTGCACTACACTGGCTCACTATTTGAAAGGCAATTTCTTGTGTTTGGTATTGAGGTTTTTAAAAATATATATACACTTACTAATATCTGTACACCTAAAGAAACTAATCAAGAAGTAGGACTCTGACTAAATGCTCAACCCCATACATCCCCAAGAGGATGGACATCAGAAGGAGAAAACAGGGAACAGGACAGGAGCCTGCCACAGAGGGCCTCTGAAAGGCTCTACCCTGATGGACATAAAAAGCAGATGCTGAGACTTATGGCCAACCTTTGGGCAGAATGCAGGGAATTTCATGAAAGAAATAGGAAATAATAAGACCTGGAGAGGACAGGAGCTCCACAAGGAGAGAAACAGAACCAAAAAATCTGGGCACAAGGGTCTTTTCTGAGACTGATATTCCAACCAAGGACCATTGATGGAGATAACCTAGAACCACTGCACAGATGTCCATGGCAGCTCAGGCTCCAAGTAGGTTCCCTAGTAATGGGAAAAGGGACTGTCTCTAACATGAACTGATTGGCCTGCTCTTTGATCACCTCCCCCTGAGGGGGGAGCAGCCTTACCAGGCCACAGAAGATGACAATGCAGCCACTCCTCATGAGACCTGATAGACTAGAATCAGAAGGAAGGAGAGGAAGTCCCCTATCAGTGGACTTTTAGGGCCATGCTTAGAGAAGAGGAAGGGAGCATGGGTTTGGGAGGGGAGGAAGGAGGGGGCCAAGTGAAGATACAAAGTGAATAAAGTGTAACTAATAAAATGAAAAATATATCAAGTCTGTCATCTAGTTAGTTATTTGATTTCCTTACACATGCTTAGTATCTGTGTTGTAATGTGTACTCTTGTTTATGTTATCCACTTTACAAACCATGATGTAGTATGTTTCCCTAGTTTATAGTTTCTGTTCATTTTCCAGGTTACTAAAGCCAGTGAGGTTATGTAATACAGTATGATGTGTTTGATAGTCTGTATTCAATCCAGTATCCTCCAGTCTTCTAAATAATTGCTTAAATTTGGTTATATTAAGCATACATTAAGGTTCATTTTTTTTGTCCTGTGAAATCTGTAAGTTTTCAGAAGTTCATAGAGTCGTGCATCCATTGTTATGTTAGCACAGGGCCTGCTTCACCACTCTAAGACATTTGCTCAAAAAATCCACTTCTGACCCCCTCCTTCTGTCATTGCAGGTCACCAGCAAACAGTGGCCCAGAGTTCCTTGTTGATGGAATGTTGCTACATTTGGTCATCGTGGTTCTTTCAGGCCTCTTGACTAACAGCTTTAGCTTTGTTTTTGCTTTTAAATAACAAAATTCTTATCTACTTTCTATCTCCACATTTTTTTCCTTATCTTTTCCAGAATGTTGTATACATTAGAACCATGTGGGAGGTGATATTTCAGTCAGGATTTTTCATTCATGATTCAAAATTGATTCATGTTGTTTTGATTGAAACTTTACTAGTTCTTATTGCCAAGCTTGTTCTAAGGAAAATGCTTGAATTTTAATGGATCCAGAATTTCAATTTGGAAATTGAAATGTTGTATAGACAGATAGATTGATGGATGCAAAAACATGAATGTAGTGAATGTCACTGAAATGTGTCCCTAAAAATGGATGAAATGATGAGTTTTGTATATCAAGTATTCTTTATCACAATTTAACAAATAAAAGCCAGAATCTCCAACTGCTAGACTGTCCTGCAAAATGGCTGTGCTATTTTCCATTTCTATCAGCCATGAATGAAGGAGCTCCTGTTGCTTCAGAGCTCACTAGCTTTCTATGCTGTGAGGTTTGTCTGCTTGTTGGCAGTATCCCAGTAGGTCTGAACAATTGTCTTACTGTTTTGTATTAGCTTTGTTTTTTAAGACACAGTCTTGCTGTGTATCCCAAGTTGACAATGAAATAGTGTAGACTAGCTTGTAACTAACAGAAATCCACCTGCCTCAGCAGCCTTTCTGTTGGTATTACCCATGTGTGCCACCAAGCACCTTTTCCTAATGGTAAGGGAAGTTTCATTTCATTTACATTCTGCTTTGCTAACATGCATATTTGACCTGGTGAGATGTGTTTATACATTGGGTTGTTCTCTGGCTGCTGAGGTTTCAGACTTCTTTGCATTTTCTGGATACAGATTCTTTACTCTGTATGTACCATGTGAGTATTTTATGCCCAGCCGATGCACATCTTGTTTAATGCTATTAAACAATGGTGTTCTTTCATTTAGGAGGCAGAGACAGGCAGATCTCTGGGTTCAAGGACAGACTGCTCTATAGAGCAAGTTCTAGGACAGCCAGGGCCACACAGAGAAACCCTACCTCAAAAAACAAACAAACAAAACCAAAAACAACAACAAAGAAAGACAAAACAACCCAGTGTTTTTCATGGAGCATGATTTTAAAATTTAATAGTATTCCGTGTATCAATTCTATCTCTCACTCTCTCACGCATCATGCTTTTTTAAGTATCTAAACTGTCACCACCAAATCCAGGATTACACTAGCTTTTTCTCTCTCTCTAGAGTTTACATTTAGCTTCATATCCATTTGGAGTTAATGCTTATACATGTATAAACTATACGATCTACAGGTGTGTGCACGTGCACACACACACACACACACACGCATGCACACGCATGTGCACACACACGCACACGCACGCACACGCATGCACATGCACACACAGGTCTGCACCACACCTTTATATACCTACAAAACACGTTACTACCCAGTTGTTTCAGTACCATGTGTTTTTGAAACCGTCTTCTCAGTTATCTTTCCTTTGCTAGTTTGGCCTTGTAGCTTTGTGAAAAACAGTCCTATTTCTATGGTATTTTTGTTTTCTTCCCTGGGATCTATATGTTAATTCTCTCACCAACTTCATGTATGATAGTTAACACTGACTGCCAACTTAAGAGGATCTACAATCACCGAGGAAACACCTCTGCTGGGCACACCTGTGAGGAATTGTCCTGACTAGACTGGCCTCTGAGCGTGCCTATAAGGGACTGTATAGATGTGTTAATTGCGGTGCAAAGTCCTGCCTTAACTGTGGGTGGCACCATTTCCTGAGTAGGAGGTCGGACTAAGATGAAAAAGAAAGAGAAAGCTGGCTGAGCATAGCATTCATTTTTCCCTTGACTGTAAAAGCCTGTGACTAGCAGCTGCCTTAGACCCCTGAGGCCTGGGTTTACCATCTCTAGTGGACTGCGCCATGGAACAGTGAACCAAAGCAACTCTTGTTGTGGTTCTCAAGTGGCTTTTCTCAGTGTATATTGCCATAGCAAGAGACAAGTAACTAAGACACACTAATGGAGGTATAAGTAACATCCTGTCTTGAAATTAGTTAGTGAGAACCCTCCTATTTTCTTTTGAAGCTTCAGTATTGTGTGGCTAATTTAGATTCTTTGATTTTTTTTTCACACATACATTTTAGAATCTGCAGAGATTTTTATGAAGTCTGAATTGAGTACTGTAATGCATATATGTTTATTGTGGTTTGAAGTTGAAAGATCCTCAAGGGCTCACATACTGAATGCTTGGTCCTAAAATTATAGTACTATGTTGGGGATGTTCGGGAAGCTTTAGGTTGTGGGAGCTAACTGGAGAAACAGTCCCATGGAGAAAGGCCCCTGAGGGACCTTGTCCCATGCCCTGTACTGGATCTCCCTCTGCCTCATCGTGGAGGCACAAAGGCTCCTTGGCCACTGTCAGATTCTGCCACACTCTTAGGGTTAAGATTCCACATCCTGAATTCTCTGAAACCAAGATTCCCAAATAGTTTCTTTCCTTTCGGTGTTTATGTCAGGCCCTTCCTCATAGAAAAAATAAAAACACACAATACAAATTTGCTTATCTTTTCATTTCTTTAGATATTACATAGTGCTTATTCTAGTGTTCTGTGTACAGATTTTTGGTATATTTTGTTAGTTCGTTTGTTTCTCTCTTTTTGGTGATGTTAAAAACTATATTAAAAATGGTTACATTACAGTGGTTCTATTGCTGATGTAAAGGAATGTAATAAATTTTTATATGTTAACTGCATATAATGTCACCTGGATTGTAGTCATTTCTTGGTATCAAGAGGTTTCTTTTTTGATGCATGTGGGCTAGTTATATAAACACCAGAGTTCCGACATTGTTATCATGACATCTGTGAATAAGGAAGTCCCTTCCCCTCCGATCTATTGTACTCTTTTCCTCTTGTTTTGTTTCATTATCTAAGATCACATTACAGTGTTGACTAATTGTAGTCTTAGCAGACATTCCGGCTTTGTTTCCAAACCTAAGAAGAAAGTGCTTAGTCAGTGTCTGATCACATTAACTCTCAGGCTTCATTCATGCACGTATTTTTAGAATAAGAAAGTTTTCCTCTTTCAAGATTTTTCTTCAAGCCATAAAAAAATAAATGCTTAATTTTGTACTTTCTGTATCTCTTTGTTAGGTCTCAGAAAGTGGATATATCCGGAAATGGCAGTTTTGACCCACCTCAAATAGGGCTGTAGAAGGATCTCTGTCCCTTAGATAAATGCCAGTATTCCTCAGGAACTTGTAAAACATGTTCTTGTCTGCCATAAGCTTTCAACTCCCTTGCCTCTGCCAGAAAGGACATGTGGGTCTCCATGGCATATACCTATGGTTGCATATCAAAGCTCACATTGGCCTCCAGGCTCCTACAGTCTCTATTTACAAGTACCTTGTCTTAGTTAGGGTTTCATTGCTATGAAGAGACACCATGACCAAGGCAACTCTTATCAAGAAAAACATTCAATTGTGACTGGCTTACAGTTTCAGAGGTTTATTCCAGAATCATCATGGGAAGCATTGGCAGCAAGCAGTCAGATATGGCGTTGGAGGAGTCCTGAGTTCTACATCTTGATCTGCAGGCAACAGGGGAGATTGCCTGCCACACTGCATGTAGCCTGAGCATAGAAAGCATCAAAGCCTACGTCCACTTTGACCCACTTCCTCCTGCAAAGCCAAAACAAGGTCATACCTCCTAATGGTGCCTCTCCCTATGGCTAAACACTCAAACACATGAGTCTGTGGAGACCAGGTCTATTCAAACCACCACATACCCATAATACATGACAAAGCCTCCAAGCTAGTACACCAGCCCTTCCTTTGTGTTTGTTTTTCAATAAAAGGATTCTCTGTATAGCCCTGTCTGTCCTAATATTCAGACTAGGCTGGCCTTGAACTCAGAGACATACCTGCCTCTGCTTCCCAAGTGCTGAGATTCAAGGCATGCCCCATCACCAACCTTCTTTCCTCCTTCTCTACTCTAAACTCTCAGGCCTGCTCCTAGTTCTCAGGGTACCCTTCCCCAGCCACTCACCCTCCTTACACCCATTATTCTCTAATACCTCCTCTTTTGATAGTCTCTGATATCCTCTCTTCCGTAGCGGATAGTCCAGACCGTGTCTGGTCTGCTTCTTTTCCTCTCTGCTCTGGACGTTTTCTCTCTCTCGTCCACACTAAAAACCTTCTCCTAATGGAGTAGCCGTTTCAGTGGTTTCTTTACTGTGCCCCTTGTAGTATACACTATTGATCTGAGCATAGTGCCATTTCTTATTCAGTTTGCAAGTACAGTGGATTGTATTGATTAATCAATGATGCTGAATCAGTCTTAACTTAGCTGTGATGTGTCTCCTTTTTTACTTTTGAAGTCTACTGACTAGTATTTTGGTAAGAGCTTTCTTGTCTGCCTTTATGAGAAGAACTAAGGAATGGTTTTCTTTATTATGATGCCTTTGCTTGAGTTTTGGGTTACACTTATGAAAGCCTTATAAAAAAAAAAAATTACCCAACAGGTGGTGAAATTTCTTGCCTCACCTTAATGAGATTGCAGATAATCTGTATCCTTTCTTTGTGAAATAATTGGTGGAATTTACCTGTTCAGCCATCTGAACTTGGTAATTTTAGTTTTAAATTAGGAACTCAACTGTTTTACTGGTACAATGTTGATTGGGTGCTGATTGGTGTATGTCATTCAAGATATTGGACTACTTCATCAAAACTACCAAATATCTTGCCATAGGTCTTGAAAATCGTTCATAAAGATAATAATGAGCTCTGCTATTCCCAGTATAAGCAATCCGTATCTATAATTCTTTTCATCAGGCTTATTATTTTATTTTCTTTGTAAAAGAAAACTTTTATGTTTTGTTTTTCTATTGTTTTCCTAGTTTAACTTTGGGATTGGTGATATTCTTTTTTTTTTTTCCTGTTGTCTTTAGGTTTAACTATTCTCTTCTCCTAATTTTCTTACATAAATTTTTAGGTTATTGACTTACATCTTCTAGCTAATACTATGCATTTTTCTCTGAACCCCACCAATTTTGATAAGCTGTATTGTTACATAGAATAAAATATTTAATCTTTCTCTGGAAACCTCTCTTTTATTTAGAAATGTGCTGTTTTATATCCAAATGTTTCACACTTTCCAGCTGTTAGTGTTTTATGGTATAATTCTATTGTAGTCTGAGTATGCTTTGCATTACTGTTATTCTTTTAAAAACTGTAAGCTCGACCTGGGTTGATGACTCAGTGGTTAAGAGGACTTACTGCTTTTGTGAAGGGCCTGTTTTCAGTTCTTAGCACCACATGGTGACTCACAACCAACTTTGTAACCCAGTTCCAGGGGATCTGATGCCCTCTTCTAACCTTTACACATACCTGGCAAACATGTATATTTGCTTATATCTATGTATAAATATGCAAAAAATAATATGTATTAATATATTCACACAAATGCATATGTGCAAAACCATTAATACATATAAAATAAATTACAGAACCTTAGAAAAAAAGCTTTGTCAACATCTGTTGATGAATGGGCCCTGTGTACATAGAGAGTGAGTGATCTGTTTGTTTGTTTGTTTGTTTTGATGGATTATATTCTACAATGTCAATTTGATCAAATTGAGTGTGTTGTTCTGGAGGTTTTACTTATTTAAGCAGGCTTTCTCTGTCAGTCACTCTTAGAGGTGTGTTTAAATCTCCAAATGTAGTGGGCGATTTGTCTAGTTCACTTTTCTATTCTGTTAGTTATCTCCTTGTTTATCTTGAAAATCTTTTACGTACTTATATGGCTATGTGTGTTATGTCTTCTTGGATAATTAACCTTCCTATGTCTTTATGTAAAGTTCCTCTTTATCCTTCAGAATTGTTCCTGGTTACAAGTCTGCTTTATCTAAAATGGTAAAAGCAACTCCAGTTTTCTTTTTGAGTAGTGTTAGGGCTATCTACACTTTAGTGTGTCTCTACTTTCAGCCAAAGAGACAAATGGATTTCTAATAATTATGTTCGTTCTTTGCTTCTTTTTTCCCTGTTTTCTACCTTTTCCAGCTTTGTATCTTATATAATTCTTAGAGTAGCTTTTGTATTTCCTTTAGACATGTCCTAAGCAACGGCCTCAATATTCACTGTGCATGTGTATATTAAAATAATCAAAATCTACTTCAAATACCACCATAGCTCTTCAAGTGAAATATAGGAGTTTTATAACAAAATCTTCCCAATTCATTTAACCATCCTTGAAGAAATTTTGGTGATACATTTTACTATCTACATGCTTCAGTTTCATAATGTATTGGGGTATTATTTCTTTTAAAAGCAGTTATCTCTTGGATGAATTAAGAGAAATAAAGGATCCAGATTTCTGACTTATAAAATTTCCCAATTGTCTGAGAAATTTGTAGTACTTTTTTCAGGACTATTCTACTGGCAGCAGTTTCCTTAGTCAGACCCCTGCCACGCCCTCATAGGCAGAATGTTTTCTTTGCTTCTGATGGACGGTTGTGCTAGCATGGAATTCCTAGGGTTCTATTTTGGCAGTACATTCAATACTCCATCGCACCCTCTTCTTCCATGAATTGTTGTGATGAGTCTGCTGTGTGCCTCCTATCCTTGGCACTGTACCGTCAAGGTCTCCCTGCCCTCTTTGATTTGTTTCCAGATATGATTTTTGCCGTTATACACAACACATCTTTGGTGCAGATTTTTCCTTCATATTGTTTGATGTTTTCTGAGCTGTAATCTGTGGTTTGTCTCTCTTATTACATGTAGAAATGCCCCATTCATTGCTACTCTGAATGTTTCTTCTACTCCATACTCTCTTCTCTTCCTGCTACTCTGATCACATACAAGCTCATAGACAAACATTTCTCTACAGTTTTAGATTAAGTCCTACAATTCTCTCCCTCCCTCTTTATCTCTCTCTCATTTTGGAAAGTTGCTGTTGGCTTATCCTCCAGTTCACTGATTTGCTTTTCACAATTCTGTTGTGTTCCCAAGATCCTCTGGTGAAGGCATTGTTTGTGTCACCACTTTTGACTACAGGCATCCTTTTCTCTAGCTTTACATCCTGTGTTCTGCTGAAGACTTGCTGGTGTGGAATGGGAGAGAGGGAGGAGATCTTTCTTTCCTATTGCCACGAGTCATGACTCATAAAGGGTTTTGTTGTTGTTGTTGTCTGATCATAGGGGTCAGAACAAAATTGGCAATAGTGTATAATGAACGTTGAAAAAAATTAATTTGAAATCAAATGTATAATGGACTTGAGGTGTCTCTTGTGGTACTTACCTATGTTGTATCATGTGACTTCATTGTAGTTGTAGTTCCAAACATGCAAACATTCACTCTGAACAGCACATTCCATGTGGTGAGGAGTCTGCTCATCGACTAAAGGTGACAGAAACCTTTGGCTTAAATAGGGGACTATTGCATGTTGTAAAGTGCAGGCTCAAACTCTACATACAAGGTTTCTGCTCTGACAAAAGTGCCACGGTTTGATTACAGAAAACAAAGACTTCTCCTACTGTCCTTCTTGGGCTTATATCAAATTAGTGTATCTTTGAATTCTATTATATTAAAATATTTAATTAAAATTTGTTGAGTTTCATAAAATTTGTTAAGTGAAGGCTGACTTGGGATTAGGGCAGATTGTCAGGCAATTTCTGAAGTGGCCCTTTCTTACAGAAGGTGTTCTCAGCACAAATGAGCATACAGTCAAGATACCTACCACCAGGCTAAGAGCAAGCCTCTCACTGCTTCTTGTCTTGCAGCATCAAATATGTAGTTAAGATGAATGCCTTCAAGCGAGCACATCCATTTCATTGTGAATTTGTTTTTCTCCTTACTTAATGGTTAATTGTGCGTGTATAGTGAAGAATTATTTTAAAAGAAGAAATTTCTTTATGCAAACATCACTAAAGTTTGATTTGTATACATATTTCTATACATACATATGCAGGATTGTGTAAAAAGTTTCTTGAGCAAATGGGTTACAGGTAGAAATGTTTTAAGAGGCCTCGTCATGGGGACCTCTGTATCAGGATGTAGTTTTCCTGATGTTTGTCTGTTTTTATTTCCTCCCAGTACTCGTGTACTAAGTTCCTTGTCCTGTTGCATCTTTCTACCATTTGGAGAATAGATTAAAGAGGATGCCTGGGGAATAGTTTCATTTCCCTGATTTTCCTAGATTCTCAGTACCGCTCAAGAGTAAGATTTTGTGATAGAGATGGAGAAGGAAAGTGGGGAGTTACTCTGAGCAAAGGGTGAGGGTGTGTCTTCTCCATCCTCTCCTTGAGCAGGTTATGGATGTCAAGGTCAAAGACCAAGTGTCAGAGATCTCCTCTAATTGCAGTCCTCAGGAGCTCTGCAGGATCAAGCTAGTAGGCACACAGCCTGCAGACATCTGTCTGAATTCCCAAGCAGAGGGTTCTACAAATTCTGGTTACCACTGACTCCTGTCCCCATGACCACTGACTCACCTCATCAGCAAAGCTTCAGAGCTGTATCTCTTTAGATACACTCATCTTTTCAGATTTTGGAGAGCAATTTACTGTACGGTCTGTTTTCTAGTGAACTTGAGAACAGGTGTTTTCATTTTGCCCCCACTCTCTTTTGCAGAGCTCCTCAGGTTCAAATCTAAAATGGAAAATGCCAATCTGTTCATTTTAATAAGACAAAGTGGATGTGCTCCATTTTAACCTCAGACATCTCCACACAGGACAAATAGAAAGATGAATTAATTGAACAGTGAAACAAGTTCATACCGTATACAAGCATTTGAAGTCAGTAAATACATAAGGCAATCCAAAATGTTTGTGTTAAAAGATGAAGAGGACATTTCAGAGCAGAGTTGGTATAGAGATAAAGTAGAGGCTCTTGGGAAGTTACACCTGTCATTCCGTATTTGGTGAACATTTTTGAATGCCTGTTGGATCTGGTACAAAAATCTTAGAAATACAGAAAAACAGAAATATCTATCTAAGGAAATAAGAGCTGAAGCTAAAGGCCTGTTGAAGCATGGGAAAATTGCACACACTCAACAGGCCATTGAAGAAGTATCACCCCATGTCCTTCTCACTTGGCAAATATAGCAAATGATGTTTTGGTTCATTGAACTATAACCCACAGTTTAAACTTCTTCCATATGAGAATCTCTGACGAGAAACTGTCTAGTAAGTGGGCAAATGCATCTTCACCAAAAACTGTAATATTATAATGTCATAACATAGAGCATATTCACTTATCTTAATGTTTATTTTTGTGGGAATGCTTGTGTGTGTGAGGGTGTGAGTGTGTGTGTAAGAGTAGGAGAGTAGGAGTGATGGTGCTGAACCCTTTTGTCACTTGGTTTCGAGCTGTCTCTGGGCAGTGCCCAGTCTTATTTTTATTACATTTCTCATCACAGAGGGACTTGGGAGACCCATAGCAATTGTTGCTGCTGGCCACATCTGGTATGGGTGGTATGGGTGCTTGGGTGAGAAAGTCATTACATAATAAAGGAGAGAAGCTATGTCCACAAATTGGTGTATTACTTGTGTAAGAGCTGTTACGGCAAACGCCATTAACTAGGCAATCCCTCTGTGAGTTCATTCTGTCATTCTAAGTTCTGATTATTTTTTCAAGCATAGAACTATTTAATTAGGAATTTCCTGCAGAGCGCTTCAGTTTTTCTCAGCTTTGTCCCTGAATCCACCAAAGTTCATGTAGCAAACTCCTGAAATTTTAATTCACATTATTATTAAATTCTTCATAATAAAATGTTATTTAGATCTAACCACAAGTGGTTCTCTTTCTATTTCTCTGCTAACTATTTCTTCACACACATTTCTGCTCCTTTCTGATTTTTTTCTCCTTTTGTGAATCATTCTCTTTTAAGGAATCAGCTTTGACACAGTTTATAATTAATAGACTTCAGAATCTAAACTCAACTTTCAATATTATATGTGGTTATAGAATTCAAGGGTCAAAATATTTTCTTCAGTACTTTCAAGATATGGGCTCATAGTGACATTGAGTGCAGTTGTATTGCTGACATTGGGCACTAGTTCAATTTTGGAAATAGGTTGTGAGGCAAAGATAGGAGACTAGGAAGCACATTGGGAAGATGATATCAGAAATACTAGTGATAAGTGAGACCAGGAGGGAATATGAAAGTATGAGTTTTTGAGATGGTCGCCATGTGGTCAGACGAGGGTCATCTCCCTGGTCAAACCTGACACTTAGAAAGGAATGCATCCTTGAAATTATCCCACTTTTATGGAGGGAAAGTGGGAGTGATGGTGCCGCACCGCTTTGTCACTTGTTGGTTTCGAGCTGTCTCTTGGTGGTGTCCAGTCTTGCTTTTATTACATTTCTCATCACAGAGGGACTTGGGAGACCCATAGCTATTGTTGCTGCTGGCCACATCTGTGTCATAGTAAGAGTTACCGTTTTGCCTTTACTGTTGGTTTAAAGGGTGTCTATGTCAGCATCGCATTGGAGGTACCATGTATCCTTTCTCCCTGCCCTTAAGAATATTTGCAACTTAAGTATATTTCTTTAATTCTTAGAAATTATTTGTCATTTTTTTATTATCAGTTTTCCTTTATATCCCGTCTTCCTTTCCTTGAGCTTTCTACTACTCTGTATATGTGCAGAGTTGTGTCATCTGTGTTCTTGGTATGGAATATTTGACATTCTTTATATATTCTGGACCCAACTAGCTTATTTGCTATGATTTAAAAACATTCTCTATGTGGATTGTTAGTCTCCTAAAAGAATAGAATATTCCAGTGTGGAAGGTCTCAATTTTTATGAAAGCTGGCTTAGCTAGCTAATGTCAAACCTTAAAAATTTCTTTAGCTTTATAAAGTCTTCCAAGCCAAAAAATTAAATCCATTTTTTTTTCTTTAGAATTGTTTTAGCAATTCTAGAGCTTTTATATTTTCATTGTTATTTTAGAAAACCCCCTTTGGAAATTTCTACCACAGTACTTTCTGGAAGTTTAATTGTAATTGCAGTGTGTGTGTGTGTGTGTGTGTGTGTGTCCATGAATATAGTATGCCTCTTTATTAATTTGTGTCTCTTCCGTTCTCTTCAATGAGAAGAACTGTCCTCCCCCAGCTTGATGAAAATCCTGCTCCTGACTGATAGCATTCCTAAAGCAGAAAGACAAATGCTTTCTCATTAGGACCAGAAACAACCAGGAACATCTGCCTTTACTCTTGTTACTTAAGAGTATGAGATTTTGGTCTTGGAGATACCTCCGTTAGTAAAGTGCTTGCCTTAGAAGCGTGAGGATCTATCTTAATCTCCAGAACTCATATGAAAAGCCTCAGCACGTAGTTGTGTGTCTTCATAGTCTGAGCACTGAGGAGAAAGACATAGAAAGATCTCTAGGTCCCGCTGGCCAGCCAATCTAGCCTTACCGATGAGTTCCATGATGTTGAGAATTATAATGTTCACCCTACCCCAAAATGAATAATGTTAGGAATGTCATTTTTCCCAGTCATTTTTTCAGCAGTTTTTTAAGTTGATGATAAATTTTGTAGAAAAAAACAAATGTTAAAAAGAGTGTTTTGAAAATGTTCACTATTGAAGCATACAGTTCTGCTGAGTTAAATGATTCAGTAAAGCTATCATTTGTAATGAGGTAATCCCAAAATATTTACACAATTCTGTGGCAAATTGATTTTCAATAAACATGACTAATTCAAAGGGGAAAGGAAATTGTATTTCAACAGAGGTTTCTGAAACCATACAGCTTTTCTATGAAAGGAAATGAAGCTTATCCCTATGTCACACCACATATAATATTTATATCATCACAAATCACAAGGATAAAATTAAGAAATAAAGCTATGTGCAGAAGAGGTGGCTCAGAGGTTAAAAGCACTGGCTCCTCTTCCAGAGGTTCTGAGTTCAATTCCCAGCCAACCACATGGTGGCTCACAACCACTTGTAATAGAATCTGATTCCCTCTTCTAGTGTACATGAAAACAAAGCACTCATGTACATTAAATAAATCTTTAAAAAAAATAAAGCTATGCAAATTTGAGAGTAAAGTAATAGAGAAACTTTTTGTACCCTGGGTAAAGCAAAGCTTACTTGATATATCACACATAAAATACCAAATTATAAAATAAAAAATGTTAAGATACTTTTCATTCAAATTAATAAATAAAAATTTCAAAATAAAGAAGTCCCATGCTGATTAGAAATTTAAAAGCTTGTATTTACAATAAATAAAGAACTTGTAGAATGAAATGCAAAGAAGGGCAAATTACTTGGATGGATTCTTCTTCAAAGATTGTATATAACCAAAATGAGCACATGAAAATATAGTGAGCATTTCTACAAAATACAAATGGAATATTAAAACCAGAATTAAAAACTACCACACACTCAGAAGAGCAGCTGAAATGAAAAGAAGAGCAGTTTTGTGCTGGCAAGGTTATGAAGTGGCATTATCACAGAATTATATAACTGCTTTGAAAAGCACTTGTTTTTTTTTTTTTGTTGTTTTTTTTTTTAACACAATTAAGCATACTGCTATGGCTCAACCCAGTGTTGAGTAGCAATTATAGAATATGAAAACATGCCTATCAAAAGATTCTCACACAAATAGTCATATCTACTTAATCATCATAACTACAGAAGCAGATAAAGGGCACGTAGATGGTTGGTGGATAAACATATTGTGGGACATGAACTTCAGGAGCTCTAGTCAGCTGTGTGGAAGGTATTCAATCAATGAAGTGATAAATCCTAAACACATTATGTGTTAAAGGGGCCTGATACAGAAACTATTGAAATAAAATTCTGGAAACTACAGTAATAGCTACTGTAATGGTTGTTTTGGTTGTTTTGGGTTTGGGTGGGGACTGAACTGTTAGGAAAGGAGCAAAAGACACCTTTGTGGGAAGGGATTGAAATATTCCATTGAATAATGGAATTATGGTGGGTCTTAGTCATTGTTACTATAATGGTCTCCTTCCTTTCTTTCATCCACCCATCCTTCTTTCTTTTCTTCTTTTGTTTCTTCCTTCCTTCTTTTCCTTTCTTTCTTTCCTTTTTTTCTTTCTTTCTTTCTTTCTTTCTTTCTTTCTTTCTTTCTTTCTTCTGCTTTCTTTTTTCTTTCTTTCTCCCTACTTGTCTATCATCTGTGTATCTACCTATCTACTATCTAGCCATCCATATATTTGTTTATACTAATATTATATGATTATAGTTTTCAAGTTAATGATTTTCATATGTAAATATGCCTTAATAAAACTAATAATAGAAAGTTAACATTTGAGCTATGCTTGTAACCCAAACACTCTAAAAGCTAAGGCAGGATGTAGGTAAGTTGGAGGCCAGCTTCAGCTACACAGTTACTGGACAGCCACTTGCTTTATAGTGAGACTTTGTCTCAAAAAGTGTGTGTATGGAGTGGGGGCAGGGCATGAGTAACAGGAATGCAGAAATGAATGAAAGTCCATAAAAATATAGTTATCCTTTAGAGGAAAATACTGAGTGAAGTGACAGACCAGTCACCTCCTTGCATATTCTGCTTCAGACCAAGACTTTTATCTTACTTACAGTTTTGAATGTTAACTATTATTTCTCCTACAGTGCAAGAGATCTTGAGGGTTCTTTTTTTAAATATGACAAAGGCAATCAAATTTTACTTTTCATTGTGTCATTCCTATGAGTGGACAGTGCAAGGTATCTGTACTCAAACTGAGGCAGGCCTTTCCTCTCCCTCTTCTGTGTTCCTCCAGCACAAGCTCCCCTTGGTTCTGAGGCTGATTGTACTGACCGTCTAGCCTGGCCACCACCTCACTGAATAGGTAGGAACCCAGTGAGCCAAGGGCTTTGTGAGCCTTCTTCTTAGTTGACATTAACAGTAGCTTAGGTCTAAAAACTATCTATATAAGTATTGGTAACACAAGAAGAATTGCAGACTGGAGCTATTTTTAAGTGTTGGAAAACCAGAGGTGAGGGAAATCACTCCCAGGCATTGTTAGCTTGCATTGCACACCACGATTGCTTCATTCCCAACACAGTCACATAGAAGTAGTTAAAAGTTTGCTTCTATTGGGAGGATGTTTAGCCCATACCTTTTATGGCTTTCCCATCTTCCATAACTGTCATCTTCAGCATTTGCAGCCCTCCTGAAGAGAGAAGAGAAAATATGTGGTGTATATAATCTATGATAGCTGAACCCTCTTTCCATCACTCATTGGCATGAGGAGGAAAGAGAGTATGAGTTATCCTTACCTCCTCATTCACAGAGATAAAACATAGAAATGTCAGCCCAACACTTAAGCAAGATATACATACTAAGCAAGGCAGAGGACAGTAAATTACCCCAGGTTTTCTTATATTCTTTCAACAATAAAATGCTAAGATTGAAGGAGGCAACATAAGTCTGAAATAAAATCACTATTTTACCAAATTACTCTTTATATTAGCTTGTATATACAAATTGTTTGTCATTTTTTGGAGTGTCCAATAGCTCTACAGGAGCCACAGAGAATATCCAAATACATCTCCCTGCATTTGAATGGATATCTCTATGCATTTTGCATGTTGTCTGTCTGTTTCAAGGACATTTATGGAATAAGACCGTGAACCTTTCAGGAAACAGTTCTACAAAATTTGTGACTTTGAATTTGTCCTTTGCCTTGATTTAATCAGTAGCAATGTAGGCTGCACAGCCATGCCCATATTGTTTGTATACTCTGCCTGTTCTTGGATCTAAGTTTACAATCACCTGTGTGGGCCTTTGTGGTAAACCACACCAAACACAGTCTCAGTTAAGGACAGAGTTTTCTCACCAAAGTTCATCTCTACTAACTTGTAATTTCATAGGAGTTTGTGAAGCTACTGTATTAAAATCCCATGTTAGAGTAATCCCATGATATTTATTGCTCAATGTATTTTCTCTAACTCTTCAAAGAATACTCTTACAAAATTCTGGAGCTAATACGCATCAGCCTTCTTATATATTATCATTGCAAAGCAGCAAAGCAGCTCTGCAAAATAATGATAATGATAATAATAATAATAATAATAATAATAATAATAATAATAATAATAAATTAAAATACTTAAAATCCCATACCAGCACAGCTTCTTGTGTGGACTCTTGTTCATGGCAAAGGACTCTTTATTTTATTTTTAATTAATTTATTTATTTATTACAATTTATTTACTTTGTATCCCCACTGTAGCCTCCTCCCTCATCTCCTCCCAGTCCCACCCACCCTCCCTCTTCTCCCCCTATACCTTTTCCATAGTCCCCTGATAGGAGAGGACCTCCTCCCCTTCTGTCTGACCCTAGCCTATCAGGTCTCATGAAGGCTGACTGTATCATCTTCCTCTGTGGCCTAACAAGGCTGCACCCCTAAGGGGGAGGTGATCAAAGAGCCAGCCACTGAGTTCATGTCAGAGAAAGCCCCTGTACCTCTTACTAGGGAATCCACTTGGAAACTGAGCAGCCTATGGGTTTCCTCTGAGCAGGGGGTTTAGATCCTTTCCATGCATGGTCCCTCTGCAGGGACCCCTGGGCCCAGGATTTTTGGCTCTGTTGGTCTCCTTGTAGAGTTCTTGTCCCCTCAAGGTCTTTCTACCTCCCTCTTTTTCTATAAGGTATCTATCACTCTGCTCAAAATTTGGCTATGAGTCTCAGTATCTCCTTCAATACCCTGGTGGGTAGTCTTTCAGAGGTCCTCTGTGGAAGTCTCTTGTCCTGTTCCTTGTCTTCTCCTATTTCCCATGTCTATCCTGTTTGCTCTTCTGAGTGAGGATTAAGCATCTTCCCTAGGGTCTTCCTTGTTATTTAGCTTCTTTGGAACTATAGATTTTAGTATAGTTATCCTATATTATATGGTTAATAACCACTTATAAGTGAGTATATACCATATGTGTCTTTCTGCTTCTGGAGTGCCTCACTCAGGATGATCTTTTCTGGTTCCCACCATTTGGGCAAAGGCATCTTTCATCCTTACTGAGAGTGCTGGATCCATTCAGGAGCCTTAAAGACTGTTAAGATAATTAACAGCTGCATTTAGTAGTTGCTCTATTAGCATCTTGACAAACATTTTCATTTTATATCTCTCAAGCAAGCCCATAAAACAGCATGATCTAAAAATTCTTAACAAACATATTAATAAAAAATTTAAGCATGAACGGCTTGCTGATGCTGTTTTGAGTTAATTACACAGTGCTGTTGCCTTGTGTACACCTTAATTAGATTAAATATTGATCAGCACATTTGCCATTGATATTTAATTAGTACACAATAACTGTCTTGTTATATCTGGATGTAACTTTAAATTAACTTAAAAGTCTAAGTTGAAATGAAAAGTAATGGAACAATATACAACACATAAAAAGGGCTGGGAAACTCAGCTGAAGAATTAAAGAAATTGAAAATGAAAATTTACCTATTTTAAAGGCTTAGAGCAATGGTTCTGAATCTGTGGGACAAGTTCCTTTTGGGGGCTGCATGACCCTTTCACAGGGGTGGCCTAAGACCATCTACAGATCAGATACTTACATATGAGTCATAACAGTAGCAAAATTACAGTTATGAAGTAACAACAAAAATAATTTTATGTTTGGGGGTCACCACAACATGAAGAAATGTAAGAAGGGGTCGCAGCATTGCGAGAACCACTAGAGTGAAATAATTAGAGAAAAGAATAGCAGTCACAGTACTTCCCACCTATAGGCTTCTGCTAGCAGCGTCAGTTGTACTAAGTTCGTCTGTCACTCTGTATTAAGGACAAGGTTATGAAATATTGCACTATTCCCAAGGAGTATTGTCTTTGTTTATTTCAAAAAGAACGGAGGTTTTAAACGGCATCATGGCTTTCTTAGCCTGTGATTAAGGCTGTTTATTTTCTGGCTGATGAGCTGAGCAGCATTTCATTGGGGAGATGCTGTAATTTTCCCATGATCTGGAAAATAATTCATAGCACTTTTATGTTGTCATTAACTGTCACATCTCTTGAGTTAAATATGAGTCCTGTCATTGGGAAGTCAGAAAGTGGCTCCTAAATTTCTCAATTTCATTAGCAATTGATTCAAATCATTTCCTGAAAATCGTCTGAATTGACATGAATTGCAGTGGTTCCTCAGCTTGGTGATTAATTAACCACGCCATCAGGTTCACATTAACCTATTTATCAATCTTACGATTTCCTGCTTTTCAGAAAAAAATTTAAAAGCACTCTCATGATATTTTATGAGTTTTGAGAAAAATTAAAATGGGACTAGAAAAAAAAAAAAGGCAATGTGTCCTTCCTAATCCAGAAGCGTCATGATGCTAAATCCTGTAAGCCCAGATGGAGAAGAGGGGTGCAGAGTCGTTTCATTTCTGCAAGCCTGAGCTCCAGGAAACCAAGTTGACAACTGAATAAAATAATCTGTTGTTTTTCTATTACCCTAACAACTGCATTACTTCATAAAAATGGAGATATGTTGTTACTGTTAGCTTTAGTCACATGAGTTTAGATGTTGTTTGTTGACTTTCCATTAACAAAGAAGTTTATGGGGCTTGGAAATAGCTCAGTCAGTACAGTGCTTGCTGTGCAAGCATGAGGACCTGAGTTCTGATCCTGAGAACTTACTTTAAAAGAGTGCGGTGTCTGGGAAGTGGAAGTACAGGGGTCCAGTTTCAGCGAGCAAGCCTGTCTCAAATAATGGAGAGGGAGTGTGGAGAGGGAGTGTTGTCAGTCTCTGACCTGCACATTCACTTAAACTGCTCACACGTGTTCACACATACACACACGCACAAGCTTACTAACAGTCCTTCTGAGGCTCCAAAGGAACAATTACAATTGGCATTCTGGGACCTACTTGGGCTACTGTGTTGCCATTTGCATTTGAAATACTATTTTCAATTAAAGTCCATGTTGTCTGGACCTCTTTCAAGCTGTTATTTAGAACAAGGACCCACAGTCAATTGCTTCAACCCAGAATGACAGTATCAGCCCTTCCGTGCTTGGGCCACACCAAAGATATTTGTTAGCTGAGGCAACAGCTAGCAAAGCACCAAGCTGTTTGCTTCTTTAAGTTCCCTCAGACTTTGCTGGATTCAATTAACAATCAGTTCTTTTCCAAATAAATGAGTATCCAACCAAACTCAGCCCCCTTTCTTTGCAAAATTGCTCTGTGTATAACCACAAAATAAATGTCTCATTCAACACAAATTCCCCTGTCATTATTTGCAGCAAGCTGGGGCTTCTCTTTTAAAACTAACTGCATTTTGAGTGCCAGGCCGCCTCTGGTGATGGATAACAAGTCTGAGCCACACAGAAGCGACCTCACATGACGGATTAGAGGGGACACAGATTTGGTAAATCTCTTCCCTCTATTCTCTACCTGTGGTGTCTTGAGAAGGGAAAGAATCTGAGTACCTGGGGTCCAAACTGACAACAGCATTTTCATGGCTTACTCTGCTCAGCCATCAGGGTCAGGGAGATGAAGAAAAGTGAACTGTCCCCTCTTTTTTTTTTTTTTTTCTTATTGTCAGAGAAATATATGGCTGGTTTTCCTCACACTGTATTATATAGAAGGGGCCTTATGTAGGCTGAGATAGGATGACAGAGAAATCACCCCAAGAGCAGTTGAGCACCCCAAGGGGCTCTCTCTGTGGAGAAGGACCCCTCAGTGAGGGAAAAGGAGTCTGACTTTTTTCTACAGCTCTGAGACTCCCCCCACAATAAACTCGCCATGTATGACTGTGCATACTATAGATGTAAAAATAAGACTCCCCAAAAGACAACTTCCTGGTACCAGTACTGTTTTCAACTCTTATTCTTAAAAAATATTTTAATTAATAAATAATAATCCCATATGTTTATATTGTATGGTGAGGCATTATATAGACATACATACATATATGTATGAATGATTCAGACTCAATGACATAGCCATCACTTTGTACATTGAGCATTTCTTTAAACTTAAAAAAAACTGCATCAGGGCTGTGTTGATGGTTTAGTGTGTAAAGCACTAGCTGTGGAAATGTGAAGATATGCATTTGGATGCCCAGCAAACATGTTGACAGTGGTAGCATGTGCTTGTAACCATAAAGATGAGGGCGGGGATGGGCAGAACCCAGGGACTTGCTGGTCAGTCAGTATTGCATCATCAATGATCTCCAGGTTCAGTGGGGGCTCCTGCCTCAAAAATAACGTGGGCATCTATAGATAAAAACACTTGACACTGACCTCTGGCCTTCACATACAGGGGCATGCATGAGTGTACCAGCACACATGAGCGTGTATATTCTCCACACAAGATCTTTCATATAATGCATATGAGAACTGGGTACAAATCTTAAGTTTATTTCATAGCCTGAAACTTGTGTTCTATTATGGAATCCTCTCCCTTTTTTTCCAGTTCCCTGGTTACCTTATGCACAGAAAAACTGTATTTTATATATATATATATATATATATATATATATATATATATATATATATTTTTTTTTTTTTTAACTTAAAAAGTTCATGTGTTTGATGTGATCATTTAAAAACCTGACAGGACTCTCATATCCTTATTGCAGTATTTCCTCTCTCTCTCTCTCTCTCTCTCTCTCTCTCTCTCTGGCTCCATCTTGAAGTTAACAGAAGCCCAGGTCTCCTTGGGGCCTCTCTGGGATCCTTGCATCTTTTATTTTAATCTGTATGGTGCTAGAGATCCACTCTGTTGGAAGACAAAGCCTTGTACTGAGGAAAAATAACCCACAGAAGAGACACATTATAAGTACCAAAAATGAATGACCCAGTCCATGCTATGGCCTTGGCACATTACCAAAAGATACCTCCAATTATATTACTAAAGAGAAAGAAAAATCTTTCCCTGTAGTTTATATCCTATCCCTACTATTTTGCTATAAAGCACCATTATTCCAAGCCCTTTCTTGAATATGCCATGCTTTCAAGCTCCTAGGCCAGCACACTGAGGATGGAAAGGGATTGCATTTGCAAATGTCAGCCCCCATCATCCATCTCCCCTCATTCCAACAATACACATTCGAGGTTCAGCAATCACAGTTATATATTTTTCCTTAATGTTGTTGTAAGGTAATGGTTCTCTTATCTGAAATTCATCAGCCTGCTATAAATTTAAACTCCATTACTGCCAATAGAGAAAAGCTAAGCGCCAAACCACTTTCAATAAATTTGCACTTATGCAATTGAACTGATACGGCCTCCTAGGAAAAGGTGAAACTCGTCTTGAGATATTTAAGTTAGTCTGAGTCACTGCTTCCTCTGGTGTTAAATTGGATCCATGGAGAGATTCAAGGCAGCACTTGTCAGTCCTGAGTTATAAGAAGAGATTTCAGCTCCCTCAGAGCCCCCTACCCAAATTCTGTCTCCAGTGTTCATTACCAGATAGTGTAATGGTGAGGAACCACTGGATTGCTGTTACTTGGCACAACTAAACCCTACAAATGGAAACCCTGATGGATGAGTATTTTTGTGAACAATGTTAATCAGGATCAGACCAGAGCAAACTCTGGGGATTCCTGACGCTCAGTTACAAAGCTGTAAGTGAGGATGTGTCTATACTCAGAACCAAAAGGATAACCACTAACATGTACATGAGACTTCACCAATGTAGCAAGAATACGGCTCTTAGATATGCAACTATCCTGGCTGCATTTGCTTACCTTCTTTAACTTCTGATCAGGAAAATGAAGTTCTGATTGTAAAATGTCCGGGTGTGTTAGGTATGTCTTGGTATCAGGCCCTCTGGGCCTGTGGCTTTAAGACAAGTCTAATTCAGCAGCCTTAAGAGGACTACTAAGAAGACCTTTTGTTGAAACAGAGCTCCTAATGCTGAGGGGAGACTGTCAGCAAAGTGCTTGCCTTGCAAGTGTGAGGGTGTGAGTTTGATCCCCAGAACCTGTTTGTTTGCTTGTTTGCTTGTTTTAAATAAACAGACCCTCGGTGTGTGCTTGCCTAGGGAGGTAAAGATTTGGGAGGTAGCATTTCCTGTAGCTCATGGCCATCAAGCCTAGCTTATTTGGTGAGGTCGAGGCTGGTAAGAAAGCTGTCTCAAAGAACAAAACAAAACAAAACAGCAAGGTGCCTGAGAAATAAGAGCCAAGGCTGTCTCCTGACCTCCACATTCACATACTTGTACATGTATCTACACATTCACCTGTATAAACACATGTAACCCACCACATACACACACACACAAAGTGAGAAACAGAGAAATTGAGCTGGAAGGAGAGAATGAGCTATGCACAGAGTCACTGCTGTGGCCTTAGAAAGGAGGCCTCTAGAGGCTACTCATCTGAAGCATTCCTGCTTTGGAAAGGAAGGGAGCTGGCCAATTAGACTTGATGGTTTGGCAAGCAGGGGACAGGGTGACCCAGCAACAACTGAGCTATTAAGAAGCAGGTTTGGGGATGCAGAAATTTAAGATGAGTTCTATTTATTGTTGAGAAAATTCTCACATCTCTCTGTGGACTTGGCATGGGAACTTTATCTCCCTGGGCATAATGAGCATGCTACAGGTTTTAGGAGCTTAGCTGTCACATATAGACACATAGACACATATACACACACTTGCCTCTCCAAGCTTTACCCTTCCCCCACCCCAGCCTTGGTACCCATGCTAAGACCAGAACTAGCATTGCACACCATCGCAAAGAACTGAACAGCATTTGTACTTAATTGGATAATATACATTATTCATGAGCTTTTAAGTCTATGATGCTTTTGGCATTCATTGTTGGGGGGTGAGAAGTAAGGCATTCGTTTTCATGGTATAAAACATTCCATACTAAACTTAGTTTTACAATCTACTTTTCAATGTGAGAAATTAGAAGTGCTTTTAAGCAAAGTTAGGGACTATGAAGTAGATGGGAAACAGGAAGCAGAGACTTTAAATAGTGAGAAGAAAGGAGTAAAGGGTGAGATTTTCCAAGCTCTGGGTATAACAGAGAAAGACTTGGCCTATGAAAGAAACATGTTGATAATGACAAATGTTTTTATGGATATGCATACAATAGTATATTTGTATTGTATATACTACATGACTATATATGAATATAGATTATATTTATCACATACATTATAAGTATATACATGTATCTCCCAGAATTACTTTCAAATCACTGAGTATGGGGATCTTTTACCCCATTTCATACTTAAAAAAAAAAAAGGCACCATTGAGAGACGAAAGAAACCTACTTTGGAGGCTAGGTAGCCTATCAGAAGCATTGCAGACTTCAGGTTGAATTCCATACTTTTCTTTCATAGTGTGTTTCGATTCCTCAGATCAAGGTTAGAGCAGTCATTTTATTTTAGAAGTAAGGAGGTTAAGGTAGAAAGGGAACCTGGGGTCTCTCCTGTGTCAGTGGGCGAGAGGTTGAGGAACTGGATTCACTGTACTACTTTGACTGTGTAAATCACTGATTGCTAGAGGAACTCTTTGTTTTGAAGTCAAATAAGTCTGAGCCCAAATAAACTCTGGAACCATGGGAAAGTTTCTTAGTTGCTAAGCCTTAAATCTTTAGTGGGCACAGGTTTCTGCTGTTAAGTCTGATGCTAAGATTTCTCTATCCAGGACCCACATGGTAAAAGAAAATAGCTGACAATCACAAGCTGTCCTCTTGCCTCCATACATGTACACACATATGCCCTACATTCACATGCCTGCACATACATATGCCTACATACACACAGATATCTACCTCTCTCTTGCTCTCTCTCTCTCACACACACTCACACACAGTAAATAAAAATAATTTAAAAAGTGGAGTTGATTTCTTTCTATTTTTGTTTATTAGTTGTAAATTGAAGACAATTCTGGACTGTTGTCATGAGACTTAGAGGAGGTGACTCCAGATTATTGTAGATCAGTGACTGGCACATGCTAGGACTTTATAATCATTTTGACAGGCTTATCTGTTTTTCAATGTTATTATAGACTTTGAATACATATCCCACTGGGATATTCTTACTGTGACTATCTAGTTGGGGAGGCATTTGGCTAAATTTTCTGTTAGACATTAAGTTCTTTAAATCAAATGTAATTTTCAGTTGCATTATTGTATTTTCTAGGAATAATAGGTGGTCAGTAATAATATTAATCATGCTTTTTACATGATAGAGCCTTGAGTAAGATGCTATATTTTACATGCCTGTTCAATGACTCCATCAGAAACCAGTGCCAATTCTGGCTTTTTGTGGTACAGAAAAATAATATGTATGAGAATATTGACAAGGCAAGTTTCTCTTAGAAATAGTAGTTGAGGCTCATGAGGCCCTGCGGATGCCAAGATTCCCACTTAGTAGAATATGAGCCAGTTTTGCAAGGAAATGGTGATGAGCCTACACCCCAGCAGCACAGGCTTAGGCCCGGAAAAGATTCTTCACATAGCCACCCTGAATTCAACTAGCAAGCATTCCCTGCAGCCCTTTCCACTCACACAGACTCTAGGTCCATTGTTTTGGTTGAACTTTCAGAGGAGCAGAATGGATAGGCTGCCAGGTTGTTGGGTATTTCATCAGAGAAAGCCCCAAAGCTGGAATAAAGTGATTGCCTGCCACCCAGGGCGTGACACATGGCTCAAGAGGCTCATGGTAAGAGTGAAAGAAATTTCTTTGAAGTTTCCCGTTAAAATTCATGTCCATTTACAGTCAACATTAAGACATGTGCATGTTTGCTTTAATGCACATTTGCCCCTTAAATCTTAGTAAAATAGGCATTCTGAGAAAATGTAGCATGTTTGTTCTGCATGTTAGGATGCCCAGGCTCACAGCTGTGCTGCTCTGATTAGAAATGAGGGGTTGGAGGGGCTCTCTCTGCTTAGGCTATTCCCCAAAGCACATGCCGCACCTCTGGTCTGTCATCACTGGGCACAGCTGATGGACCTTGGTGAGGGTGTGTCTGATGGAGACCTCTGGCTCATCTGTCAATTCTTAAGGAACCACTGAGGACACTTGCTTCCCTTCTAAAGCCATAAGAGCAGCTGAACTCATTTCTCTTCTGTCCAAGTGTATTAATTTCTGCCTCTGTAATGAGATACAAAAGAGAAAAAGGAAGAAGAATGATTGGGTATGATGAGTTATGGAGCTTGCCTTCTCATCAGCGATGTAAAACAGCCCTGGCTCTATTTACTGCTGCTGTCAGCAAGATCAATAAATAACACTCCAATGACACGGAGAGGGAAAGTGTACACTTACAGAAACCGAAACCAAGGGAGCCAGAGGGAGAAAAAGATGACATCCCTTTTCTCCTCTTACTTTGCTGGGAGTCACCTGTTTTATGAGCAAAGGATGAGTGACATAAATTTACCTTGCGTTTTATAAACGGTGGATGAATGTCCCCTACCTCTATCCCAGAAGCTCCAGTGCGGTCTTTGGTTAAGAAAAGAGAAAATAAAGAGGGCCTAAGACTTTATGTGTTGTTGCACCCCCAAGTGAGCCTTTGAGCTCTCACCTGACCCAAGGGGGGAGTCAACCAGACCCATCTACAGTGACCTGAAGAAGGTTCCACTTTGGAAAGTGTGCAGGGATAAGATGGAGCCCAGTGTATGTACAATGACTGACCGAATGGCTGATTCTGACCACCAAGAAAGCCTTGCTTAGACCTATTGGTAGGGTGAGTGACATGCTAGAAGGCAACACAGTCCTGTCAACAAGAGATTGGTAGCATAATCACGAAAGTCTCATGCTTTGTGACTTATGTCCTCCATGGAACTTCTGATGGGTAGTCAGCTTGCTGGGCTGGGTTATCACACACATGGAGGGCAGCTCCTCGGCCTGCACTCTGTGGGATACCTGTGTATGTGGGAAACCTCCTCTGAAATCGCGACAAAGAAACTCTTTCATGTTTGGGGAACAAAATTATTCTGTTTTATTTGCATTATTCTTCTTGATTGTCTTGACATTTTACTAGCATGTACATTTGGGACAAAAACTGTCAGTATTTGTGAGCAGTTTTTACGAAGTTCGGCAGAAACCAATTATAATAGTTGCAGAAGTACTTGGGAGAGAGAAGGGAAGAAAAGGAGAAATCATTAAGTCAAGAGTAGTGAGTAATGGTAGACAGAGAGAGGGAGAAATAGCTAAAAGGATAACATGGAAGCAAAGAGCATGTGGGGCATGACAGGACAGGCAGACACTTGGGAAACCGGAAGAGGCAGTGGACAAGAATAAGATTGATCCGCAAACCCTCATTCTCACTAGCTCTGTTTCAGATTTTTAAACACTGCTAACTGGGTAGAAAACAGCATTCAAAGAAACAGAAGCTCTTCTTCAAATACTGTGCCTAAAAGAGTGTGTGTGCATGTTTGTGCGTGTGTGTGTGTGTGTGTGTGTGTGTGTGTGTGTGTGTGTGTGTGTGAGGGATGGGGGAAGAACATACTTTTTAATTCTAATATCAGGGAAGCCCAGTGAAACCCCTCTGTCCTTCATTCCAGAATACCAGAGATGGTATTAGTGTTAGAGGCCTCGCAAATGCTGTGTCCTTTTGAAAGGGCCTTACAGGTGTTCATGTTTCTAACCCTCAACCCACACGCTAAGTCTGTGACTCTGGGCCCATTACTACCTTTGTTTTACCAGGAAGCACAGACAGACAGACAGACTGTTTAAGGCAGTAGTTCTCAACCTTCCTAATGCTGTAGCCCTTTAATACAACTCCTTATGTTGCAGTTTCCCTCAAACATAAAATTTTGTTGCTACTTCATAAATATAATTTGCTGCTGTTATGAACTGTAATATAAATATGTTGTATGCAGGGCATCTGTTTTTATTACATACTAAAGTGTATCTGGTATACACTCTATATACATGTATATATATATACATGTATATATATATACATGTATATATATATATATGTATATATATATATATGTATACTGGTATACCTGACCCGCCCCCCCCCCAAAAGGGTTATGACCCACAAGTTAGGAAATGCTGGTTTAGGACCATAAGACCAGGAATGCAGGAGGCCGGATTTGACCACAGGATTTAATCCAGCTTCACAGGTGGGGTATCGACCAACTGGGATTGGCCTCTCATGCACTTGGGATCATTCATTTATTCACTAGATTCCTAAAGAGCATCTGTAAGTCTCTGTCAGTTGCCTGCCACAAAGGATCGATCTGGAAAAAAACAAAACAAAACAAAACAAACAAACAAAAAAATTCTCCAAGATCTGAAGGAAGGTGCACTGGTGATAAAATCTCAAACTAATTGCTCCTTGTTTGGGGATGTTGGCTTCCACACCCCTAAGGTAGTAAGACAGAGGTTGAGGTAGGAGGAGAGTGGATGGATATTAAAGAAATGCTTTTCTGGGGATGAAAGTGAGACTGATAACATGGCCAAAAAGTTTCCAGGTATCCCAGGTAAGAAGTTAGGAGGAGATGTCTCTAGGTGTCCAAGAGACAGGCAGTTGTAATCATGGGAAAAGACAACGCTCAGTGTAGCATGGAGTTCAGAATTGGTCACTGAAAGGACCAAAAGAAGAAACAATGGGTATTTGGAGGCAATAAGCCATTGTCAAGCCACAGCAAATACAGGAAAGAAGTTTTTTTCTTTTTTTAAGTGTTGGGAAGTACATAACCATTTTATTTGTCTTGTGCCATGAAATATGCTTCACCCAGTATTTTAAGGTAGTTGGCAATTAATTTGAAGTAATAGTAGTCCTGGGGCTTGAGAAGGGTGGGTTAAAGTGTGTTGACTCTCTTGCCGACAGCCAGCACTGCTGGAACAAGAAACTGGCCTTTAAAAGTTTGGTTCCACAGGACCTGGGGAACTTTTTCTCCTTATTGGATGTTGAGAGGAGGAGGACCCTCTACATCTGCCCTGTCTCTCCCTCTCAACCTGAAATGTCAGGCCTCCAGCTTGTTAACCACTAATTTGGTCATCATTAGTTCCTGCTTCAGATGACTGCCCCATTCATCTTGACGTAATATATTACCATGCCAACATACGGTGATCTATAGATGTTCTTCTATTATGTTCAAGTAGCACATTGGAACATGTTTTGGTTTAAAGTGACATACTAATCTAACTTTCTCTATCCTTTAATTTGACCTGGTGGTAACACTGCCAGGGATAACAGGCAACGCACAGTCTAATAGCAGCCCAATGGTGACTCACAATTAGAGTCTGTCAACTCAGCATTCAAACAACACAGTCTCCTACCACCTAGCTGAATCTGGCCTGTGTGCACAGACTTGGTTGCTGATATCTTATATGCCAAGCACTCTTGGAATGACACATAAAATGTGTATACATTCGTCAATGAAACAGTGTGTAAGATGTGTGGTCAAAAATTAAACAAAGATAGCATACATGCATACACATGTAATTATTGATATGAGGGAAAGTTAGATTTCCACTTCTCTGTCTTAATGTTGAACCACTCTTTTCAACTCCTTTCACCATTGTCCTTAAACAGTCATAGACAACATGCACTGGCTGGGCATTGGCTTTATTGAGCATTGAGCGTCCATTCTAGAGTATCAGGGTCATATTTGTTGCAAGTGTTTGTCACACATTGAATTATCAGTTTGGGTTTGTTTAATGTAGTTTGTAAGAAGCAGTGGTAAATCCAGCTTGAGATTCTTCTTTTGTGGAATAGTGTCCTTCTCAGATAAGGTCTTTCTTGGTGGGTCGAAATATGGCTGCTGGCATTCCAAGGCTTCATTCTAATGGTTTGTGATATAAAAAGATGGTGAATACTTCTTTTTTCAGTGTTCTATGTAGAATTTAAGATAAAAATATCTCACTAGCTCTTCTTGGGTGAAAGTCTACATGGCAAGATATTCAGGGTGATTGGGAACAGCCTAGGGTAACAGGAGTAAGCAGGGCTCCAGGATTCTAGCTCCATCAGAAGTACTTAGACTGTGTGTGTGTGTGTGTGTGTGTGTGTGTGTGTGTGTGTGTGTGTGTGCATGCTGTGTTGGAGACAGAAAATGGTATCTCCATCATCTCTCCCAATTTCTCCACACTTGGCATACACTAACCCTTCACTCATCTCCTGAACCCTCAACCACAGCGCCCCCATAAGCATCCTCTAAGTAACAGATATTTAGGACTTTCCCAAGGAGGTCATGATTCAACCAGGGCTTGAGAGGGACAACACTTGCAAGACCAATAATCCTTAAAATACTCAGCAATGGTCTTCATTCAAGAGTCTTAGAAAAAGTAGCAACATGGTTTGTAATATATAATAAGCATCAAATAAATGATTGGCATCCAGGAAGATTAAGACCACAGGATTAGAATATGGGAAGAGCAATGTACCTTTCAATACTGCCTCCTAGGCCAGTTTCAGTTTTCATCCCCAGATATCTTATACCTAGTCACTGAACATGAGCTGGTCTTAATATGATAAGAGAGCTGTCACAGTGAGGCCCCATGTTTAAGCTGTTTACATACCAATTTCATGGTCAGTGCAATGGACATGCAGATCCTGGAGCCTCTCAGTATCCATTTTGCTTCTCTTCCCGAGGAACATAATCCTACTTTTAGTAGAATTGCCAAGTTGCTCTAATGTTTAAAACCTCCAATCTTCTTTGCAGAAATTCTTCTTACAAGTTGTAAGCAGAAACTGTTAGGAGCAATGAAGTGGAATCCCATCAAAGGAAGCTTATTAGTCTAATTCATGTTACTATAACAAAATGCCCGAAGCTGAGAAACAGTAAATAAGAGGGTTTTTTTAGCTGTTAAATGGTTAAAGATTCTATAGTTAGTGGGGGGAGTTCTTGCTGAAAGAATAGTACACAGCATCACATATGTCTTCTGATTGTTCCCCCTCTTCTTAAAAGGCCACCAGTATTCAATTGGAGGAATCAGCCATGATGACTTTATCTAATCCCCATCGCCCCAAAGCACCTCACCCCCCATAAACACCATAGGAGGATTAAGTTTTCAACATCTCAGTGCCTCATGGTGAGGATTTAAAATTCTCAATACTTGAATTATTGAGAACACACTCATACTCTTTCCAAACCCTAGCACAGGCTCTGGCTTTCCCTTTATTCCTTGTTCTGTTATTAGGGTGTAATGTCTCCAATGGCCTCAGCAGTTCTCTTAGGTCCAGCTGTTCAAACTGTATCAACAGCTATTTCCTTCTGGACTTCTTGCTATTTAAGTAAACAACACAGAATTGTATGAGAGTTGTTTTTATTTGTTTGGTTGGTTTTTACTATTAAAGCAATCCATATAAAATACTCACTCAAACCATATCTAAGGCACTTCAATGCTGTTGTTTTGTTTACATTAGCAGGTGTCCATGCGAGGTTTCCCCCTATCTATGTCACAACTTCCACCTGGCTGATAATGTGTGCAAACTGAGGTTGATTTAGAAGATGCTCCCAACTGCAAAGATGTTCGCAAGGGAAGGCCATCTATCTGCAAACCAGCAGTCAGAGTGCACTTCCTATTCTCGTGTGTACCGGCACCTAGCACATTGCCAGATGTGTGGAGAGTTCTCCCAGTGTGAGCTTTTTTCTTTCGCTCTTATTGTAGTGCTAAGGTGTGTCTGCAGATCTAAGAGGCACCGTCTCGTTAGAAAACAGGCAGTTTAAGTTCTAGGAGGTAGCCATGATAGGCAGCTCTTTCTTAACTATAAGGAACCCCAAAACATGAATTTTGGAAATGTGGCAAGTGTAGATGTCTCTTATAGCTGTCATTCAGGTTGGCTCTTCAGACTAGGCTTAATTATTGGGCTCGAATTCATCTTCTTGGGACAAACCAGTTTATTGAAATATTAAGTGTTCTTTCCATGTCACATGCGCCCACCCAGGCCTGGTGGGAATGCAGCGTTTCCATGACAATGCCGTACATTTAGTCAGCTGCACCTCAGAGTAAACAGTAATCCTTCAGAAAAACAAGAAGGTCATTACAGCAACTTGTCAAATCAATGCAGAGGGTGTCAGGGCCGATTAAGGCATCTTCTCTGGAAGCTGACACAGTGTCGATAGTACTGGGCCACCACTGCACAGGCAGATGATTGAAGTGAAGTGCCCATCAGTCAGGGCGTTGGGGTGGACTAACGATTCCCCGCGCTGCCTATTAGAGGTACATGACAACTCAATCCTGCTTGCTGGCAAAGACAGAGAGCTGGAGAGACAGGGAAGGGGGAAAATAGTGACCTTGTTGCTTTGTTTGAAGCTGAATTAAATTGACAAGAACAGCTAATCTTTACCTTGGGCGATTAGCAGAATTAAGGCTCACAACAAAGGCACCCAAGGTTTTAACATCTATGCAAAGGCTCTGGTATGGCTATGACGTAGGAAGCTCTGCTTGGGTACACAGGTTCATCCACATAGTGTTTCTGGGCCCAGCCCTCCCCAAATGATATGTGGGCAATCCCATTAACACCGTGCCACAGCAGTATGCAAGGATACAGTCTCTCTGGATGAATATGTTTCTCTCCCATCCTCATTGAAGTGCTCTTCCCAGTGGCCCAGGCTGATTATTTTAGACTTATGAATCTGGATGGAGAAAAGTCATAAAAACATGGGGTTTTTAATATATTTCCCTGAAGAATATTTTTGCTTTACTTTAAATCTTCTACACCCATGCTTCTACAGCAATTAGCCCTTCAAGCTATCCAATAGTCAGCAGAAAAAAAAAACAAAAAAACAAAGACATGCCTTATGGCAGAGAACAGAACCAGGGAAGGAAACGAGCAGTCTGAGAGTTCTTGAACAGAAATTATACATCCTTTCCTATTTATGTGAATCTCCTATCTTTGGTTTTATGAAAGGCATAGGAACATGATTTTTTTTTCTCTTAGAAAAAAAATATGAGCCAATGATATAAAGGAAGAAAAATTTACTTTTATGTAAAAAGTACATTTAATATTTACTAAGAACACTTCAATGACTCAGCATGGGGCCATCAAAGCATGCTTTTTCTATAAAAGAGCAGAGAGCAAATATTTCAAGTTTATTTGTGTTGTATCAATTCTACCATGGTAACATAAAAAATACAACATCATATTGAATGAAAATGGGTTGTGGCACAAGAAAAAAATTTATTTATAAAACAAATGGGATACTGGATTTTACCTGCTAGGTCCAGTTTGCAAATCCCTGAACACAGTAATTCTATGCAACCAAGCAGCTGTCATGAAGTGACTTCTATATGTTATGCTGAGACCTAGCTATGAAGAAAAATGATGGAGCTGGTAGGCTCTCCATGCTTGAAGAACTTACAGTATGATGGGGAAGACAGGCATGTTGGCCCAGTGCTATAGGTCAACAAATTAGCAGCTGTGATTAAAAGAACAAAGACGAAAGAGAATATGTCAGAAGGCAGATTTGGGAACCATATATTCAAGGTGAGAAGGGCACTGTAGGAATGATCAATAAGGGCACTATGGAATAAGGATGATCAGAAATGTGGTTTTTTTAATTTTATATTTGTAGAGGGAGAAATAAAGATGAGTAGAAAGAATTACTGGAAAGAATGGAGACAAATAGGTTGGAAAAAAGAGAGTGGTAAGGTGCACTGAAGACAAAAGGGTTTGAAAAAAACAAAGATTTGGACTTACTAGTCTATTGGCAACAAAGAACAATTAAGCAGAGGACTTTATGCCCAGGAATAATACAATCTAGCTGTGTGGATACAAACAATGTGGGTACTGACTGTTATAATAGTTCCAGGAAATAAAATTAAAATGTGTATTATTGTTGGTCAGGGAACAGAGAGAAGGACAAAGATGTAAGAAATATGTTATAAATAGTATGTCAAGTGTCTGCTCTTAGGGATAGGGTAACTATGGCTGGAGGGTTGCCACAGCATCTGTTCCAGAAACTTCATCTTCAGGGAGTGTAGGACCTTGAGAAGAATTTGAGCAGTGTTAACCAGGGCAACAGAGCCAAGGGGGAAATATAGTCTAAAAGGATAGCCAAGAATATCACCATGGAAACTGTTTCTAAGAGCCCAAGTGTGGAAGATGATCCAAAGGTAAGAGTGAGGTCATAGAGCAGTGAGGTGAGAAACTCATGAGATTTAGTGGAGGTCAAAAAGTCAGAGCTGGACATAGAGTTGGAACAAACTATTCAAGGCTGATGTGAGCAGGGAATGGTCCTTCTCTCTGCTTGTATGCAGGAATGGGAAGAGCAGATGATATGCAGTGTGAATTTATATAAATTCAGACAGAGCTATCACCAGAAATTATTCCTCCATTTTCAACTGGGTGTGTCAAAGCAGGGCATGGTTACCTGTGGTAGCAAATACAGAAGATGATGTAGGCAGAGCACTACTGAGTTTCTAATGACACAGTGAGGTGGAGACACCTGCAAGCTACCAGCTGGCTGGTTGGATAGAATGGAGCGTGGTGCCAAGATCAGCACCATTTTGAGACTATTCAATATGTCTCAATGGTGAAAAATTCTAAGAATGGTTAAAAAACTCAAAAGGAATGTTTCCCTGGGGAGAATGGAGGAACGTTAACATCATTTGAAGAACACTCAGAGAAAGCATGGTGGAGAGTAGCAGTGTACTAAAGGAGACAGGCGAAGGCTGGTTCAACAATCAGGGTGAAACCCAGGAAACAAAATGTTTCCAGAGTGTGTGGATGGCTGAGACAACAGATACAGAGAATTAGCTATGTGATATTGTCATATTGAAGTTATCCCAAACTTTTAAATGACTCATCTTTTATATAAGCTATTTTAACTAATCTAGAAATAAGTGAGTAGTCAACAATGTCAAAGGCTTGAAAAAAATCCACAAGGTAAGAACTAAAGAGAAATCTTTGAGTTGGTTGATAAGATGACTATCATTGGTGACAAGTCTAAGTAAAATGTTGATAGCAAGAGCTAAATTACAATGGCTGCAAGGAAGAAAAAATTCTGAAGTAGTAAATTTTCCAAAAACTTTAGAGAGGAAAAAAGAGATTATTTTAGGATAAGCATAGGCAAATGCCTTGTCACGGAGTACTCACAGAATTGATGTGAAAGCTAAATTAAAAGCACAGATTCTGTTAGATACAATGGCATCCAACAGAAGCAAGCTCATAGTGCTGTTTTTGTGGATGGCACTAACACATCAACAATGCCACAATTTTTTGGATGCCAGTTGCTGGTTTGGCAAAATGGAATATTATCATTTGCCTTAATGATTTGGGGATTATGCTGAACATATAAAAAATGTTGATAGTGGCCTGAAAAAGAAAATGGAATCAGGAATATGATTCATATGGAGTCATGAAGAAAAGCTATGCATATTAAACACTTCTAACTATTTGTATCTTGCTTATTGATATAATACGGTCTCATGACAAGCCTTATTTATAATTACCCTTTAACCCAGGGACTCTAACTTTGTTTAATAAGAAGCTTTTGTAGCCTGCATTGTCTCCCTCTGTAACACATCCATTTGTGTGATTGAGCTACTCAGTCAAACAGAACAAAATGATCGCAGGGGTAGAGTAGGAGAGGGTAAGAGTAAGAAAAGCCATTCTAGACAACTCTAAACGGAAGAAAGCATGAAAGAACATCAGAAACACAAACCTTCCTTACTATTCCACAGTCCTGATCAATTTCTGAGTTCTGATTACATAGATTACTTGGCATCCAGGAAGATCATTGCCACCAGCACTGTGATATGGAAGGACAGGGTTCTAGAGATGATCTGGAATGGGAGTGTTGCTGGAGAAACTCTGGTATAGTGAGCAACTGGGAATAGCATTCTAACTTTACTCTTAGAGATAAACCTAGTTATGTCTACAAATGAAGCAGAAATAACCTTCAAAACAATAAAGGTGCCATAGTTTCAGAGTTTCAGAAGGAAAGCTCGATAGAGGGTTTTCTTTCTTTCTTTCTTTCTTTCTTTCTTTCTTTCTTTCTTTCTTT
>NW_026590062.1:27268949-27287446 GCF_907164565.1 Psammomys obesus
TTTCTTTCTTTCTTTCTTTCTTTCTTTCTTTCTTTCTTTCTTTCTTTCCTTCTTCCTTTTTTTTCTTTTTTTTTTTTTACATTTACGTGGGTGTGTGTGTCACAGCAGGTGTGTGGAGATCAGAGGACAATTTTCAAGATTGGTTTCTCTCCTTCTATAATGTGGGTTCCAGGGATACAACTCAGGTTGTCAGGGTTGGAAAGAAAGCACGTTTACTTACTAAGCCATCAGGCTTTCCATGGAACACTTGCTTTTAAATAACTTCAATAAGGCAACCAGCACACAGGGACACCGGGTCAGTTACTCATAGCCACTTCTAGTTGGCAGGATTAGAGTAAGTGGATGGAAGTCAAAAGCCAATGGGCAAAAGGGTCAGTTCAACACAAGCATGACATTTGCATCCACATGTGCCAAAGAAAATGAGCTTCTTGGTAAATAGTGGAGTGTCTGTTTGCAGAAGAGATGATTAGCTGGGGAATGTGTAGAAGGATTTAGACATCCAAGAGAATATGAATTTCCAGTTTTTTTAATAATTTTATCTTAGAAGCAACAATGACTAAATAAATTGACCTCTTCATTTTGTTATCTAGGATTAGATTAGCTCTTTCTGCTTCTGTAGGTAACAAGACACTGCAGGGAAGACTTGAGCAAAAATATTATAAGGAAACATTGTTAAGGAGGTAGGGAGGAGGCCCTCATTTATATTTATTGTGTCCTGCCATGCTAGAAAATATAGTAAAGATTTTTTTCTAGTTTACCCTCACTTAATTTTCACTCTGGAGTGAGGAAATGAAGCCCCATTTGCTGGATGAAGATAATGAGCTTGTGGTAGTTAACTCAAGACATGTGGTCACACAGTTACAAGACCAAAACAATTTGAAACCAGATATATCTTATCCTGCAATTTGGGATCCTAACTACAACCCTTTGTTGACCTCAGTATCTTATACTAGATGGCTGCTGGATTTGGAGTGAGCTTCTCATAGAGCCGCAAACATTTTATCTTTGATTATAAAATGGGAGAGAATTTTATACAATGCCATATATAAACTCTAGATAGCTGATAATAATCCCAGCAAATTAGGTCCATGTCTTCCCAAATCCTGGAAAAATAATAGAGAACAGACCAAAATAAAACAACACAAACACACTATCTCTTAACTGTAAGAGAATAACAGTAGAAAGAAAACATGCCAGAGGCCAGGGAGCTATCACTCATGCCTACAATGAAAGCTTTTGCCAGTGAAAGGGCAGTTTGAAAAGAACTATAAAAGGTAGGGAAAAAAAAGGTAGGAAGACATGATAGAAAATAGAAATAGACATTAATTTGTTGGCATTCACTGCCTGAAAGAGAAAGTCCATCTTGAGTACAAAACTACTCAGATTCTCTATTGGTATATCTGATTATTGATGACAAGAAATATTCTTAAAATTACATTGTATGATGTATAATAGCCTTCTCCAGAATATACAGCTTCTTAGTAATTTGTCTTAGTTAATTTTCTATTGCTACAAAATACCATGAACAAGGCAACTTATAAAAAAAACTGTTTAATTGGACCTACAGTTCCAGAGGGTTAGTGTCCATGATGGTGAAGTAAAGACATGCTGAAAGAACAGTTGAAAGTTCACTTGCTCAAGTACACAACAAGGACATTTGCTCAACCATGTTTGTAGCAGCTTTATTCGTAATAGCAAGAACCTGGAAACAACCCAGATGCCCCTCAACTGAGGAATGGATATAGAAATTGTGGTACACTTACACAATGGAATACTACTCAGCAATTAAAAACAAGGAAATCATGAAATTTGCAGGTAAATGGTGGGAACTAGAAAAGATCATCCTGAGTGAGGTATCCCAGAAGCAGAAAGACACACATGGTATATACTCATTTATAAGTGGATACTAGACCTATAAAATAGGATAAACATTCTAAAATCTGTACACCTAAAGAAGCTAAGCATGAAGGAGGACTCTGTGTAATGTGAACAATCCTCACTCAAAAAGGCAAACAGGATGGAAATCAGAAGAGGGAGAAAACAGGAAATAGGACAGGCACCTACAACAGAGGGCTCTACCCAGCAGGGTATCAAAGCAGATGCTGAGGCCCATAACCAAATTGTGGGAAGAGTTCAGGGAATCTTATGAAAGAAGAGGGAGGAAAAAAGATGTGGAGGGGACAGGAGCTCCACAAGGAGAACATCAAACCAAGAAATCTGGGCCAGGCATCTTTTCTGAGACTAATATGCCAACCAAGGACCATGCATGGAGATAACCTAGAACCCCTGCTGAGATGTAGCCCATGGGAGCTCAGTATTCAAGTGGGTTCTCTAGTAAGGAGAACAGGGGCTGTCTCAGATATGAACTCAATGGCTGGCTCTTTGAACACCTCCCCCACAGAGGAAGACAATGCAGCCAGTCCTGATGAGACCTGATAGGTTAGGGTCAGATGGAAGGGGAGAAAGACCTTCCCTATCAGTGGACTTGGAGAGAGGCATGGAGGAGATGAGGGAGGAAGGGTAGGATTGGGAGGGAATGAGGAAAGGAGCTACATCTGGGATACAAAGTGAACAAACTGTAATTATTATAAAAGAAGAAAAATTAAAGTTAAAAAAAATAAAAGAAATTTTGCAACTTGATCCACAAGAGGGGGGAGAGAGAAAGAACACACTGGAAATGCCCCATTTTTTTGAAACCTTAAAGCCCATCCCCAGTGATACACCTCCTCCAACAAGGTCACAACTTTCAACCATCCCAAATAGTTCTATCAACTAGGGACCAAGTATTCAAACATATGAGCCTATAAGGGCATTCTAATTAAAACTACTCAAGAAGCAAAATGTAAAGAATATGGATAATTCCTTAGGCAAATAGATGATAAAGAATAAGACAAACAAAAAGGAAAGCAAAGCAAGCAAAATGCCTCCAAACCATGCATCCTTCCCATATTTGTGTCCATACACATACCACATACCACACACAAACACATACATGTTTATCTTATTTTATGAGTGTTTTGCCTACATGTGCATCAAGTGTGTGTTTGGTGCCCACAAAGGTTGGAAGGAACATTAGATCCTCAGGAACTGAGGTTTACAGATGGTTGTGAGCTTCCTTGTGAGTGCTGGGAATCAAATCTCAGTCCTCCGAAAGAGTAGGAAGTACTCCTAACCACTGAGCCATCTCTCCAGCACCTGCTTCATATAAATCCACTAAAGAAGTTAGGCTTTGTCACACTAGCAGAAAATATCAAAACTAAAGTGGAAATACTTTAAACATCAAAAATTCTTTAAAAAATGAAAGTCAAGGAGAAAATACTCAAAATTATTACTAAAAGTCATAAAATAAGTGTCAGTATTTCTAACTTATGAACATTAATTAGACATGAGGCTTAAGAGATAACACTGAAAAGTTAATCAGAAATTTGAGAGGGTTAAAAATCAATTGATGTAGAAATTAAAAAAAATTGTCTTAGTTAGGGTTTTATTGCTGTGCAGAGACACTATGACCACTGCAACTCTTATAAAAGAAACAATTTAATTGGAGCTTGGCTTACAGTTTCCGAGGTTTAGTCCATTATCATCGTGGTGGGAAGCATGGCAGCATGCAGGCAGACATGGTGCTGGAGGAGCAGAAAGTTCCACATGTTGATCTGCAGGCAGTGAGGATAAACCTTGTTTCACTGGGCAGAGCCTGAGCATAAGATTCCTCAAACCTCACTTCCTTCATCAAGGCCACACCTACTCTCACAAGGCCATACCTTCTCATTTTGCCACTTGCCATGGGCTAAGAATTCAGACACAGGAACAAGTCTATGAGGGCCATATCTATTCAAACCACCACAAACATGAAAATCAAGAGAGCCAACTGAACCAGGTAAAGGAAAATACACACATCATCATCATAACAGTAATAATAATAATGACCTCTGGAGTGTTTCAAAACCAGGATTACATATTATATACACTGATTACATACATACACACACAAACACACCACATGCTATATGCCATGACGACAAGGGCTATATTTTTTTAAACACCCATGAGACCATCATAAAATTGATTCTACGTTAGGATCTTCTAGATCCACATAGAAATCAGTGGTAAGATTCATATGGGATAATAATTTCTCACTTACTTATGTACTTACTTGTTTTGCAATGGTGTTCTGCTACATTGCTGGGGTAGCTTTGACTCCCTGAGCTCAAGTGTTCTTTCTGCCTCAGCCTCCTAACACCGGGATCTGTAAGTACGGGCCCCTTTTCCCAGCTAAGCAATTACTAATCACTATGCAAAACTGTACTCTTTGGTATTTGTAATAAGATTAAAAAACTTAAAAAATTTTTCAATTTGGATATTTTTTAAAAAATCATATAAAACAAAATATAAAGTTTAAGAATTTAATTTGTAAACAGTTAATATTAATGAAAACTCTAATGATCAGAAACTATATAAATGTTTATATCCATGACAAGAGGAATAGTCATATTTGAGGATAAAAGAATATAGATAAGGAGATTCAATATTCACTCAACAAGAATCTCTATGAAAACACAATGAATAATCCTGAAAGAACAAGGAAGACTTAAAAAAAAAACTTTAAAACAGGGAAATAACTGCATCAGGGAAGGTTTAAGAGCCAGCCACCTTTCCGTGGCAAGTGGAAAGGCCAAGGTAGAAGAGAAGCTCAGAGGGATACCTTCTCACATTAGAGCCCCCAGTACAGACAAGCTAATGAAATTTAAAATTTAAAACTAGCAAGCCTTAAGGTATGTACAGACCCAACAAAACCTAAATCCAACCCTAGTTTGACTGAAGACAGCTCTAATGACTCACGAGAAATTTGACTATTTCCAGGAACAAATCTAGCCGCTGTTGCTTCACACTGAGTGTCTGCTCCTCACTCAAAAGTACAGAATGCTAAAGTGCAGGGAATGCAATCTGTTGGCAAGAGAAAAAGCAGTGCTAAGAAGCAGGGTTAAGGTGACTCAGAGAGTGAAACCCTCACACAGGAACCTAGATGTATTAGTTAGGGTTTTATTGCTGTGAAGAGACACCATGACATGGAAACTCTTATAAAGAAAAACATTTAATTGTGGAATGGTTTACAGTTTCAGACATTTAGTCCATTATTGTCATGGTGGGAAGCATGTCAACATGCAGGTAGACATGGTGCTGGAGGAGGTAAGAGTTCTACATCTTGATCCATACACTGCACAGAGAGAACGTGTGCCATATTGGGCATGACTTGAGCATATATAACCCCAAAGCCCACCTCCACAGTGACACACTTCCTCCAACAAGGCCACATCTTGTATCAGTGCCACTCCCTATGGTCATGCATTCAAATAAATGAGTCTATGGGGGTGTACACCTGTTCAAACCACCATAGCTCACTCCCTGGCCCCCATAGGCTTAGAGCCATAACATGATGCAAAAAAAATGCATTTAGTCCAACTTCAAAAATCCCCAGAATCCATCCAAAATTCAATGTCTTTTTTGAGACTCATGGCAGTTTCTTAATCTAATATAAAACTATAATCTAATATAAAACCAAAATCAAAGGCAGACCACATACTTTTAACATAAAATAGCCACAGCATATATGTTACCATTCAATAAGGGAGGGGAGGGAGCACAGTGAGGAAATATTTGACCAAAGCAAGACCAAAATCCAGTTGGGCAAACATCGAACTCTTCATTGCCATGTCTAATGTCAACATGCTCTTCAGATCCCAACTTCTGTGAGCTTTGTTGACTGCAACACAACTCTCTCTCTTGAGCTGCTTCCACTCCCTGTTAGCAGCTGTCCTCAGCAGATATCCCACAGCTCTGGCATCGCTAACCCACCGGGGTCTCCAAGGCAATACAAGCTTCACATGGAGTCACACAATTGCACCTCTAGGCCTCCATGCAGCAATAACTCTGCCGCATGCCTGGCCTCATCAGCTTTCCTCAGTCACAGAGGGAAATTCTATAACCCCTTTTTCTATCCCTGACTTTAAGGCCAGAAACACATGCCAAAGTGGCCAAGTTCTGCTACTTGCTCTGGATCTAAACATAGCACCCTTGTTCAATTACATCTTCACCAGCTTTCTGTTTTCAATGGTTTCCTTCACTGCCTAAGCTTGACTGTTCTGAAACTTACTTTGTAGACCAGTCTGGCCTTGAATTCAGAGATCTGCATTCATTAATCTCCAGGGTGCTGGGATTAAAGGTATGTACCACCTTTCCTGGATTTAAGCATTTCTTTAATTCCTTTTTAACAAGATAAAAGCTTACTTGGGAGGAAATCTAGCCCTGAAGTCACTACTCCCTTCATTCCATTTAATATCATTAATCTGTTTATAGCTCCATTACACTTCTTGGTGCCCCTTTTAATCCTTGAACCATACATTTTATATTTTCACTAGTTCAGCTTGCTCAGTTTCATCAAAATGCTTTTCGTATGAGTGAACCACGGGAGAGTACATACTAGACTGTTTTAAGGTTTCCTTTGTCAATGCAATTAATGTAAATCTCTTCACCTTAACCTTAGGCAGACTCTTTGAACAAGGGCAATATTCTTCACCCAAAACATTACAAAAGTGATCTTTAGGTAACATACTAAAATTCCTTTTCTATAAAATCTTTTGAGCCAGGCCCCCACAGTTCAATTCACCCTTTGCACCATTGTCTTCCATATTTCTACTAGGATGGCTCATAAAGCCCTGATTAAAGCATTCCACGGCTTCCCTAATCCAAAGTCCCCAAATCCACATTCTTACAAATAAAATCATGGTCAGGTCTGTCACAGCAATACACCAGTCCCTGTTACCATTTTCTGTCTTAGTTAGGGTTTTATTGTTGTGAAGACACACCATGACCATAGCAGCTCTTATAAAGAAAAAACATTTAATTAGGGCTGGCTTAGAGTTTCAGAGGTTCAGTCCGTTGTTATCATAGTGGAAAACATGGTGGCATGCGGGTAGACATGGCACTGGGGAAGGTGCTGAGAGTTCTACATCTTGATCCAGAGGCACCAGAAGGAGACTGTGTTCACACTAGTCATGGCTTGAGCATATATGACCTTAAAGCCTACCTCCATAGTGACATACTTCCTCCAACAAGCCTACATCTCCTAATAGTGCCATTCCCTATGACCAAGCATTCAAACACATGAGTCTATAGGGGCCACACCTATCAAACCATCAGACTAGTACACCTGCCTTTAAAATGCTAAAGGCTCAAGAGAAAACAGTGGACACATTCCTAAACAATAAACAGATGGCAATTTTAAAAAGAGGGAGTGAGTGAGTGAGATCAAGATTCAGGGAGATACAGGGCACAGCAGTACAAGACTGAAGTCTCAGTACTCAGAAAGCACAGCTCTCTAACTGTGAGTTCCAAGCCAGCCTGAACTTTGCAGTGCAGGCCTGCCTTATCTGAGAGCTGAATTTTCACCTCTTAAGACTTAGGTCTTAATGCTTTCAGAGCTGTTTAAGTACAGTTGTCACTCATGATCATAGGTGTCAGAGGCCCCTTCATCCGGGCCCATGGTGTACAGTGATTCTTATTCTGCAGTCTGTTCTGTGATGATACTTTAGAAGAAGAGGACTGACTGTATGACAAAGAGTTACAAATTAGCCAGTAGAGGGTAGAATGTTTCTAGAAAAACAAAGAACACAGTAGGCTGATTTTCTACTTGATTACTGTCAAACTCAACAATAACCCCAGCAGTTCTTTAGTCTAACAATTGTCTGCACCTTTCCCCTCCCCCACAGAGGAAAGGAGAATTTACCACTGAAAATGTTTAAAATTGTTCTCACATCATGGTGACACAAATCTTTAATTCCAGCATTTATGAGGCAAAGTCAGGTTCATCTCTCCAAGTCTGAAGCTAGCTTGTTCTATATAGCAAGTTCCAGATCAACATGGGCTACATAGTAAGATCCTGCCCAAAACAAAACAACAACAACAAAATAACTTTCACTGGATTTTATTGTTATTATTAATTTCTTAACAATGTAGCCCCTCATTGCCTGCATGGCTGTTCCTCCCATCTTTCTACCTTTGGGACACATGGTAGTCCATGTGTCTTTATCTCATTATCTCTAGTGCTGTGTTTTGTAATAGTTTGACGGATATCTGCTCCATTTAGGATGCTTTAGCCTACTTGAAAGAAGAGGGAATGCTCTACTGATTTATGTCTATATCCAAAATTCTCAATGCACAATAAACTCTCAATAACTGTTCAGTAAAAGAAGAAAGTTTCCATAAATGTATTCATTTAAAAAGCAACTAAAGTCACTTTATAAACACTCCTGGCAAAGGTTGAAAGTACAAAGTCAATTTTAATACCGTCACATCTTTTAAGACCCCTCAGCCAGCATCTGTGTGAACTTGTTAGACAGATGAGTTAGCCTCAACTAGAGGACTGAGCACCTACATCTGTGCACTGATTGCCACAGCTGCAACTCGTAGACAAGAACTCAAAATTGGTGTTATAGTAAAGGCACTATCCAACAAGCCTATTGCTAACATCAAACTAAATGGAGAGAAACTTACATAAATCCCACTGAAATCAGGGACATATCTCTTCAACATAGTTCTAGAAGTCCTTGGTAGAGCAAAAAGACAATTAAAGGAGATCAAGGGGATTCGAATCAGAAAAGAAGAAGTCAAAGATTCACAATTTGCAGATGATATGATAGTATACATGAGTTATTGAGCCTGGATAAGGCCTGCTGCATCTACCTGAGCCTGGCTCGAGTTTGGAGACCTGTCTTTAGCTTCCGATTTAAGAGGTGCCACTTCCAGGCAAAAGTGATTTAGCATATCTGCCTTAAAATCAACCCTGCCTGGTAACTGTTACGTAGAGTTTTGTCATTGGCCCACTTCTCCTTGCACTACCTAACCTTGCTCTTATGTCATCTTACCTCACTTCCTTAATCCTGCCTCCTGATCCAAACCTCTAAAAAGGACTGCTTTATTCAATAAACCGAGTTCCTGCTTCGACAGATCTCCTGGCTTGGTGGTGGTTTATTCCCTGGGGCATCTGGGGAGGTCTGGGCCGTCAACACTCACCATCTTGCTCAGCCATGGAGGGTGTCCAGCTGGACTGGCCAACCCTCCTCTCAGCTCCACCTCCCGACCCAGCAATGAGTGAACCCAAAAATTCTACCAGGGAACTCCTACAGCTAATAAATATCTTCAGCGAAGTAGCTGGATACAAAATTAACTAAAAAAATAATAATAATAAAATAAAAATAAAAATCAGTAGCCCTCCTGTATACAAAAGACAAAAGGGCTGAGAAAGAAATTAGGGAAACAACACCCTTCACAATAACCACAAAAGACCAAGTACCTTGGTGTAACTCTAACCAAGCAAGCAAAAGACTTGTATGAAAAAAATCTTCAAGTCTCTGAAGAAAGAAATAGAAGATATCAGAAGATGGAAAGATCTCCCATGATCATGGCTCTGCAGTATTAATATAGTAAAAAAGTCTGGAATTATGCTATGCATCTTCTACTTAGTTTAAACATTGAGATTATTAGAAACCTCACTTGCTTTTAGTGTTCTCAGTGTTAAAGAGTGGACCTCCTCCTAGTACCACACAAAGCTCTTGTAGTATCAATATGAAATGTCTCTGTTGTGGTTTCATGGCATGGAGTCTTACCATACCAGGGGCTTGGTCATTTGGTTTCCACCTCACTCTGCAATTTTTCTGTGTATTGATGCTCAAACTCCGTCTTCATCTCTACCACAATATAGAACCTGAAGGGCGTCTTTAGTGTAGCATGACATTTCTCTTAACGTAGGAAACAAGTTGTGGCCACTGTAATTATTTTTCATTAGATACAAGAAGATGCAGTCTTGGAGCTTCAGGGTCTTGATGCTGTGGGGACTATCTAAGGGAGCCTGGTGGGTGGCTGACAGAGCAACTGGAGAGCGGTTTTTAAAATCTCTGCTGGAGGTTTATACAATACCAGTTGGGGACCAACAACAACAATTATCCAGCATCATTTTCTCTTCTTTCAGTAGATACTTAATTGGCATCTGTTAATCAACTTGACCAGATTCCAGTAATCACAACTTATTTTCCAATTTGACAAGACATGCTCAGAGGAAAGAATAAGAGAGCACACAGGGGGATAGATGTAGCAATGGATAATCAACATATTTAATTGAATTCGAGGTTTGAGCTTAAGGCCTCTCATTGCAGCCATCTATATTGAATCTATCATTAGTAGAATAATTCTATTTTCTTTTTCTCATTACTTTAAATTGGCCAGCAAAAGAAAAGTAGAATTCCAGACAAACATGCTTATTGGGGAAAATAACTGAGCTGATTGAAGTGATAGTTTATTCCTGTGCTTTCTAATAGAAGATTTTGCAATGTAGAAATGTCCTGTTCTACATGATATGGTGATTACCAGAACATGTGCTTATTGAGCACTAGAAGTGAGGCTGACACAACAGAACTGAAATGACTTAAATTTGATATTATAAATTAATTTCATTAAGCACACATGGCTAGAGACCATGAGGGACAACACAGATATGTAATCATAGTCTCATTTACTAGATGTTCTTAGAGTTTTCATGTTGAGCCTGCACTGTAGTACGGACAGCCTGGTTTCATACTACAAATGCTCGTGTGTGCTACCATCTTCTAGCGCTTTGCTGGGTTGTCTGTAAGTTGCTTCTAGTGAACCCTAGCTCTGGCTTCCTGATGTTTACTTTGTAAGCTGTCCTCTCTCATTTACGAAGGTAGTTGGCATTGATTTATTTTATTCTTGACTGCATTGCACAAGTTCCCTCTTTGGTTTATACTTTTGCTGCTTCTGGTAGTCATGTGTTTTTCCCTATATAAAACTGAGCTCCTTTTAGTACATAACACTTTGAAGTATGACACAGCTAAGTAAAGAATCACTGAACTGAAAGACATGTCTGGAGATATTTTCCAAACGATAAAGAAAAAAAAAAAAAAACAAATCAAAATAAGTGAGAACTATTGGATAACTAGAAAAAGGATAATTATATGCACCAGCAAAAGTTCTGAGAATGTGACATACATAACAGGAAACATAGACTTGAGTGTATAGTAACCAAACTGTAGATGCCAAAAGACAAAAGGACACTCTTGAAAGGAGCCACAAATTGAGAAAAACATGCTATATTTAAGTAATTTTATGGACACTTGTCTCCAGAAGTCATACAAGAAAGAAAAAAAAGGGAAGTGAAATATTTAAGTTTTTGAAAAATGAAGTCTCACCAGCCTGAAGTTCTGAATCCTGCAAAAATTATCCTACAAAGGTAAAGAAAAATAAAGACTTCCTCAGACAAACAGCAATTGGGAGAGGCTTTCCTTCAGGAAGCCTGCCTTGAAAGACATGTTTTATTTTATTTTTAAGTATGTTTTAAATTTTTTCTTTATTATTATTTATTACAATTTATTCATTTTGTATCCCAGCTATAGCCTCCTCCGTCATCCCCTCCAAATCCCTCCAACCCACCCTCTTGGCCCTGTATGTTCCTCCCCTAGTCCACTGATAAGTGAGGTCCTTTTCCTCTACTAGCTGACCCTATCCTACCAGATCTTATCAGGACTTTCTATATCCTCTTTCTCTGTGGCCTAGTAGGGCCACCTCACCAGAGGGAGGAGATCAAAGAGGAGGCAAGTGAGTTCATGCCAGTGATTGCCCCTGCTCCCCTTATTACGGAAACGACATGGAGACTGAGCTGCCCATAGGCTACATCTGAGCAGGGGGTCTAAGGTTCTCTCCATGCTGGGTTCTTGGTTGATTCATCAGTCTCTGATGAAAGAGCCCCAGAGCCCAGATTTTTTGGCTCTGTTGGTCTCCTTGTGGAGCTCCTGTCTCCTCCAGGTCTTTCTATTTTCCTCTTCTTTCATAAGACTCCCAGCACTCTGCCCAAAGTTTGGCTATGAGTCTTAGAAAGACATGTTTTAAAAATTAATGATATGAATCCGAAACTCAAATATACACTTAAGAAAGAAAGAACATTGGGAAAGAAATAAATGAGGGTAAAATTAAATAGTTATGATTTGGATATGAGATAGCTACAGTAGGTCTGTGTGTTGTGTGCTTGGCTCCCAGCTTAGGGCATCCTTTGGAAGGTTTGAGGAACATTAGGTTATGGAGCTTATCTGGGAAAGTAGGTCATTGGGGACAAGAATTTAAAGTTATACCTAGTCCTGTCTTGCCTTCTGATTTCAAAGGCTTTAAAATAGAAAGTCTCCCTACCTTATGTTCCCACCTCCACGATGATCTGCCCGAGTACATGAAGCCAAGCAGGTATTGACTGAACATTCTGAAGCTGTAAGCCTAATTCATCTTCCCTCCTTTAAATTGTTCTCACTGGTTGATTTCACAGATATCCAAAGTAACTCAACCTTTCAAAATTTTAAAATTCTGAATTGATCTAATGAATTAGTTTGTACAAAAATAATAACTGAATCAAAGATTTCATTAAGTTTTGACTGTGGATAAATGAAATGAATGGCAACAAAGGTAGATAATACAGAGAAATTGTGAAGGCCATCTGTAAGAAATCTGTACAAACTGTGAAGTGCCATGGTGTTATTTAACTGTATATAACACTATAATAATACAATGATATATTAATTATAAATGTATGTTCAAACCCAATAGAGCTACAAATTTTATATGTAATTTTACTAATTCTTAGAAAATTTTATACAATTTTATATCGTATTTACTTTCTTTTGCAATATCTTTCCATGCTGCTCATTGCTATGGTTCATAGAAATTACAGGCAGATGGGTCCAATGACTGCTTTTTTCCTTCTGCAGCTTACATGGTTCTTTATAAAACTAAGAGGATAAGTCCTCAGTGAAATAACTACCAGGTTAAATCCAGATTGATTAATCCATCTCGGCGTTAAAACCTGTTCTCTTAAGCAACCGGACCTATTTTTGTTTTCTGCTAGGCACCCAGGACAATGGCAGTAACCTATATTGTTTTGATCTTCTCTTGGAGTCCCATGATGAATCACTCAAAAGGAGATAAGGAAGTGTCCCATGCCCTGCACTGGGATATTTTTGTTACCTCAATTGGTCTAACTTCAGTGTTTTATAATGGGTTTTGTTACTTAACTTTAGAATGATGAGCCATCCTTGAATTCTTATGATGCACATACCTTGGCTATGTTATATAATTCTCTTTATACATGGGTAGATTAAGTCATCTACTATTTCATTGAGGGCAATAAACAATTATATTCATGAGAGATGTCTATAGTTTTATGTTCTTATATACAGATGTTTTTTATTGAAGTAATTTTGATTAACACAGTTCCTTGTCTTTCAATTTTCAGAACAAAAATTTGAATGATTAGCCTAGCGTCTTAATTAAAACTTTTATGAATTCACCAATAAAGCTATCAGTGCCTGGTGCTTCTCTTTTAATTGACTTATTAACAGCCAATTTCTATAATAGATATAGGTCTAACAGGGTTATCTAGTTTTACTTGTATGATTTCCAAAGAATTGGTCCATTTTGTCTAAGCTATTCAATATATGACCATAGAATTGTTAATAATATTGTATTGTTAGCCTTTTAATGTTCATGGGGTCAGTACTGAGGGCTCTTCCTTCATTTCTGACATTAGGAATTTGGATCTTCTTTTTTGCACTTGGTTAAGTCTGGTTAATGGATTATTTTATTGATTTTTCAAAAGATACAGCTTTTGGTCATTGATTTATTTCCCCTATTGATTTAAAATTTTCAGTCTCATTGATTTCTGTTATAACCTTTAATTCTTGCTTTCTAGCTTTGGATTTAATTTGTTCTTTTTATCATTTCCTAAGGTAGAAGCTTTGGCTATTAGATTTATTCTCTTCTAATACATGCATTTTTAAGGTCAAGGAAGTGTTCTTCCACCGGGCATGACCCTGTGTTTCATCTCATCCTTCTGCCATGCCTTTCACTGTGCAGATAAGTAAGTACATTAAGCACATGAGAAAAGCTGGTGCCATTCAGAAGGAGTCAAGGATAGGAAGAAGAACTCATCAATGTCATGAAAACCTTTCTACTGGTGGATCTTTCAGTCAGCATTTTACACACACACACACACACACACACACACACTTCAAGAAGACTCTCCTTCCACTTTTCTGAAATTAATTCCACAGCATTCTTAGATGCCCTCAGTATTCTTTAGTCAGTGTAACTGAGCGGGTAGTAGAAAGCTATGAAATCAAGTGACATGGGTTTGTCTTCTGCCCTTTGATTTACAAGCTGGGTGTTCCCGGACACTTTAACTTGACTTTCTCATTTGTACAATGTGGTACATGTAAATTATAGTACATGGATATATAAAGGTTCAGTTCAGTAACGTCATATACTAGGTCTATGATGTTGCCTGGACCACACCATTGAACTTTTCCCCAATGTCATAAGCAGCCTTGTATGCTTTCTTTGAGTCTATGACCTGACAGCTTTGCCAAACTACCATCTTGCCATTCTTGTCATGTGACATTTTTTATGTTGACAGATAGGGGAATACTATCAAGGAATTTGGAATGTAATATTTGGATTCCCATTCTTCAAGTCTCCTTGAAATGGGCATATTGAAATATCCTCAAAATATCCAAACATCATGTCCTTTTAAGATGCACAAAACACAATTACAAAAGCCTGTGTAATTCCTACAGTGTATGCACATGGGACACTCCCCTATCAACTCACCCCAGCACATCAAGTCACATCAGGAATGGCCAGTGCAGCTTCTTCCATTGGGTCCAGGCAAGGCAGCACATACAATTCTTAATAATAAGGTTTCCTAAATTCATTTGAATATATGAAGTCTGCCCCCTTTTTTCAGTTAAAATAATTAACATAGCTTAGAATATTTGATAATTGAAAAAATCTTGGGGCAACATTGGACCTCAAGCCCAATACCCTCTGTGCTCTTGGCATACTTTGACACTCTACCACTGTACGAATGATTAAACAGGAATCTTGGTTTTTCCCCAGTACCTCTATAAATGGGCTGAATTTTTCACTGGAAGAAAGAGATTTGGGAGAGAGTGATCCTGTCATGTCACCCTCTGAGTCATGTCCCTTGTTTTCAGTATTCTCTACAAAAGAAACTACAACAGAAATGTAAATTTTTGGCTGCTTAGTCCAGAATGGGTCATCTTTGTGTCACATATAGATAGTAAATATCCAAAACCATGTTATACAACTAACGTGCTTCTTGGCAAGAATGCCTACTAGAGGGAACAAGTCCAGGGTAATATAAGAAGTGAAGAAAAATAGGAGGAAACCAGCATAGCAGAAAACTATTCATTCCTAGTCCTGTCTGGAATAGCCCCTTCACAGAATGGGCAAGTCCAAGGCAATGCATAACTAAAGAAGTAAAAGTAGGAAATATAAACCCAGCAATGTTGTTATCACAGAGCTTGACTACTCACCATTTGTTTCCTGACTCGTGTGGTTGGTTGCCTTTAAAAGGATGTCCTTGTCTCAAGGATTGGATCCAGTATTCAGAACTAGTAAATCTGTACCAGACATGCACCCCCCAAGAGACTGTCAGAAAGAATTAATGTCCCTCTGAGTTGGAAAAAGACACTTCTCCTGGTGGCAGGCACTTATCTTGCTGAATGCCATGTCAATGTGACCACACACCATAGAGTCTCACATGACAGAGGAAAGGCATTATCCCACCCAGGAAGACACTACTCACTACCCATGTGAGTCAGAGGAGGTCAGACTCACATGGATACCATTTGTGGAAAGTTTATATGAAACCTAGAAAATTTGACTTAGTAGATTGGCGGAAATAAAAATTCAAACAAACAAAAACATTTTCAAAACCAGCTCTGAGGGGAAGAATAACAGTACAAAAGTTGCCTCCGAGTAGTCTTTTGGCAAAGTCATCATTTCTAAAACTGCATTCCTTAGAACACCAGCATTGAGTGGGATGGTGTTGGGAAACTGTATGAGCTCAGATTCAGCCCAGAATAATCAGTGTTGTACACTCCCTGTTAGAAAATGAGACATGAGGACACTGAAACCTTTAAAAATAAAATAAAGCTGTTCGTTTTGTTCTAGTCCAGATTTCTTCAAATTTATGTGAGCATGTAAGCATTTTATTTGGAATGTTTTAAAACTGATTGCAGTCCATTGAGGGGCGGTAGTGATTATTCCCTCTCTATACAATGCCTTGCTCATCTTTCTCCACAGCTGGCAACTCACAGTTCAAAACATCTGCCTCTTCTCATTAGGCAAGCCAAGAGATGCTGTGAATAAGAAAGTTGTTTGAGAGAGGCTTGTAATGTTTATATGAATATATCTCATGTGCCATATTACTAAAAACTCTTAGAAGTGTGCCAGTCCTGTTAAGCAACACTAATGAATTAAATGAATATATCCCAAATATGCTACCAAAGTTTAGCTTCCAATAAAAGGAGGAATTTTTCCCCTGAAAATTTTTGGATAAACAAAAGTTAATAAAAATTATCGTTTGACTGAAGTAGGAATTATACTCTACAAGTTGAATAAAATAGCTTGCTACTTTCATTGATTTGACAAATGTCCCTCAACATTTATATTGAAGATTCTTACTGTGAGAAGTGATAAAAAGTCTTATTATGATGATCTATATCTAAAAGGCACCCAGGAGGAGGTGCCTGAATTAGTAAAATGTTTGGATGCAAGCACAAGATGTGAGTTCAGATCCCCAGCTCCTCTGTGTAAGGCTGGATGCAGTACTCTCAGCACTGAGAAGTAGAAATGGGGGGGGTCCCTGGAGCTTACTGACCAGCCAGACTGGACCAATTGATCAGTACCCAGTACCAGTACCAGAGAGAGAGACTGTCTCAGAAATAAGAAAAAAAAAAACACAAAAAAACAAAACTGAGAAGACACTTAATGATCAAAGGTTAACCTCTGGCCTTACACGGACATAGGCACACACACACTAGATCACATAGATACACAAATGATCTGGGGTGCATTGCATCCCAGAAATAAAAATGGCTATTGTCATATTCTGATCTAACATACTTTTCTGGAACATTTTTCTTTCCCTTCCTTTGGAATCAACAGTTGTTTTCAATTTCCTTTTTGAAATCATGCCTTTTCTTTTCTTTCTGAATCGTTCTCAAGCTATCTTTTACAGAGTAATCCTGAGTTATGTTTGGGGGTCTCACCTTACTCACAAATTGGCTCAAGTACAAGTCAATATTTATGGAGCATTTAATTTGATCTAAGCAGAGTTCTAAGTGGTTTACATGAATTAACTCATTAAATGACTTATAAGTGCTGTGAGGTGGATAACATTAATGTCACTATTTTTGAGAAAAGGAAAATGAAGATATTGAAGGTTTTTGTTGTTGTTGTTGTTGTTTTGTTTTTTGTTTTTTTGTTTTTGAGCTGACCACAGTCTGCATGGCTCACAAAAACAAGAGCTGCAATTTGGACCACAGCCGTGCATCTCCAGAACAGTATTTCAGCCACTGCCCTCCAGGGAGTAGGATCATTCTACCCATTTTAGTAGATATGGGGCACATGCAATGAATGAATGGGTATCACCTGTGAAAACCATTCTTACCCATGGAAAGGAATAGGATATAATCAAGTAATTGCAATTCAATGTGTCCATTCATTTAAGAAAGGCAAAGTGTGAAAAATGTTGTGAGGGCTTGGGATGGGAATGGCAGGCCTTGGCTGAAGTGGAGAATCTACCAAAGCATCTGAGTGGTGATAGTTGCTGGTCCTTAAACTGAAAACAGATTTTTCCCTGGAGAAGAGTTAGGGATATTTTTAAAAAATACTATTTGAGGCAGTGTATTTAAGAAAGACAGTGCCATTTGCTAAAAAACATGGGAAGTACTCATTTCTTCTAAACATGTGCATATGAGATATATCTAAGACACACATGTGCAAGGTGAGGACCCATCAAGTTGGTTGCCCTGACCCCCTGGAGCCCATATGCTTTCAGCATCTCAGGATATTCTAGCTAGGAGTTCAAACAGCCTTCCCTATGTGCTTTCAGTCAGGCCAGAATGCTCCCTTCATCCAGGAATGCTGGCTGTGACAGTTTCCACATCTCACTAGATTCCTTAAAGAAGTTTTCACTTCTTGGTCTGCAGCCCCCAGCCTTTCACAGAGGACCTGGGGAATCTGAGCTTAGATTCTCATGCTTGCATCCAAATATTTTACTAATTCAGGTACCTCCTCAGCTCCCACAAGACATTTTAGATATATATCATCTTAATAAGACTTTTTAATCACTTCTTACAGCAAGAGTCTTCAATATAAAAGTTGAGAGACATTTGTCAAATCCATGAACTAAGCAAGCTGTGTTATTTAGCTTATAGAGTATAATTCCTGCTTTAGTCAAATGATAATTTTTATCAGCTTTGGTTTACTCTCTATTTGCTCCTTGGTCTAAGTTTTGCTTCTTGCAGAAAGAAGAAAGAAAGAAAGAAAGAAAGAAAGAAAGAAAGAAAGAAAGAAAG
>NW_026590062.1:27287456-27300552 GCF_907164565.1 Psammomys obesus
AAGAAAGAAAGAAAGAAAGAAAGAAAGAAAGAAAGAAAGAAAGAAAGAAAGAAAGAAAGAAAGAAAGGTTGATTCTACCTCCAAGGCTATCTAAGAGCAAAGGAGTAAAATGTAGAACTTCCTCCCTTATCTGAGCAGGTTGATTGAGGTTGACATGTGCCTGCAGACTGGCATGATTATGTGTGTGCGTGCATGGGTGCATGTGTACATGCATTTTATGTGTGTCTGAGCACCTCATGCATTTCCACTGTGTGTGCAGCTGTGAGTGTGTTGTGTGTGTTATGGAATGCAAGGGTGGGAGGGCAGTGCGATTCAGTCTCCATTTGCGGCTCAGTGTTTGGAGAGGTTGGCTGTGTACCCGCACAGCGAAGGGGCCTGAATATCGGGTTTCAGGAAATGACAAACTGTATTAGCGAAGAGGAAGGAGGCACACCCTGCTGTTTCCCATAGTTCTTCACCAGGCAGCTGGATTTCAGCAACACCAGTTCTTTGAACAAGGCTTATAGGGATAAGCCTTCCACTGCATTACAGGCCCAGTGCCAAATACAGCAGGAATTCAGGACATATTTTCTGAGAACATGCTCTCCAGAGTCTAGAGGAGACCTTCCAAAATGTCACGTTAGGCACAGCTCTGTGTACCTTACAGAAATCAGCTTTTTGTGCCTCAGTTTCTTCATCTGTGAAATGGACATGATTAGAGACAACATTGTGTTAGCTGAGTTAACAGTCACTTGAGAATACAGAGCCAAAGGATTATGAAGCAAGGTTTGACCCAAGCAGTCTGCATCTTAGGTCTCAGATGTCAGCTGACAGGGCTGCAGAGCCACTTTTTTGAGTCTGAGTCAGCTGTCCCAGTGATACTCAAGTCTTCAACCTATCACACATGCATTTTCATTAAGTAATATTAAAATGATCATATCTAGTGACTGGATTACCAGTAACTGTGTAACCATTTCGAAGTCTGAGAAAGTGAGTGCTAACCTCTGCCTTTTGGCCATCCTATTGAAAGTTCTAGTTTTGAAACACTCCAGAGCTCTTGATGTTGCTCCTGCTGCTACTGCTGGTGGTGCTCATTATGAGTGAATGTGTGTGTGTGTGTGTGTGTGTGTGTGTGCATTGCAGACCTGAAGTTAATACCTGATGTCTTCCTCAATTGTTTTCCCATTTATTTTTCAAGGCAGGGTCTCTCATATAAACCTAGAGCTTGCTGATTGGCTAGTCTAGTTAGCCACCTTGTCCCACGGATTCCCTGTCTCTACTTCCCTAAATCTCTGGATACAGGTATCACTTTCCATCTTATTTTTAAGACACAGTTTCTCTCTGATTCTTATTCTCTATTCATTGTGCTGTCTCTCCAGGCCCACAAGATTTTTTGTTGTTGTTGTTTTGTTTTATTTTGATGTTGTTGTTTTGTTTTTTCTTAAGAAAGAGCTTTTAAGAACACTGTCCAAGATTCAGGAAGAAAAAGCAAATGGACATAGTTTCAAGGTTTGAAATAAATACAGAACTCAAGAGTCTAGAACACATGCAAAAGCAATTACTTTTAAACTCTCTGGTGTTATTAGCTTTAATTTTGTCAGGGTTAAGTCCCTCCCCTCCTTTTGGCATAAACACCGGATCTCTAAACTTGAGAAATGGTCTTTCTCCCCAAACAAACAGATGGAGCCTGTAAGTCAGAGGGTATCAGGCCTTTGGAGGCTCTCCTTCCCTGTTCCACTTCCTACCGCTGAGGAATGCCACTTCTTATCCTGCAGCCACACTGGCCTTAGAGTGAGGAAGGAGCCCTGGTTCAGGGAAAGCAGCTTGGCAAAGGAAACAGGCTTCAGTTGGCCAGACACTTGGTAGATGTATCCTACACCAAAGAGTAGTGAATTCCCACCTCTGTGCTCAAGGTGATTCCAGAAAACAAAGGAATTGTAGAAAACAGCCACCCAAAAGGAGGGCAGGTGTTGGGAGCTGCTGTTCTAACAGTTGTTTTTGGTATTTAAATCTCAGTGGAAAGACTGGTTTTACCAGGCCTTCACTGGAGTCAGGGAAGAATTTCCAAGTCCATCTCCTTTTGTTTGTGACAGCAGGTGGTATAGCTTGTCAAAATCACACCTCTTGTTTCACCTCCTTGTGAATTTAACTCATTGTGCTGAGTTGCTGTGACTCTGGCTTAAAAGCAGTCTGAAATAATGCCTCCTCTAGTCTAGTCTCCACTAGAACCTCTCGGAAAGGTCTCATGTGTTGTGTGTTAGTTTATTTATTTTAATTCTCACTCCCAACTCAAGAACCGTCTGTGGGCGGGCTCCAGCAGGCAGGTGTGCAACAAAGAGGGCTTTCTTCTAACAAAAGCCACATAGTGGCTAAGTTGAGGAAGGGGCAGGTCTAGGGAGTAAATAAGAGATGGGCAAGAAGAGCATCTGGAGAGAGCTGCTCTAGAGCTTTCAATGAAACACCCAATCAGTGAGCAAGTTTTTAACCTGTGCACCCAGAGCTGTGCTGCATTACAGAGAGAATATCTTCAGGACCTGCCCTTGGAGGTCTTCATCCCTGGCAAGAAACTTTGGAAAAGTGCTCTATCAGAAGCTACCAGACCTGAGTCATGTGTCCCTTTGTTACTATAAGCAATAGCCAAGGTTGAACACTCTACAAATGCACTGCGCTGTCTCTACAAATAAAAGGTCAGTAAACACATCCACACCATACCTAGACTTCACCTCAATGCCATGATCTCCCAAAGCCTTTCCTCATCTCAATGGCCTTGAGAATAACCTGAGTCTTTTTAAGGTCTCTTGTGTACTCTTTTTTTTTTTTTTTTTTTTTAAATGAGAGACAAAAAGATAAAGTAGCAGCTATCGGTAAAACCTAGAGTAGGTGCGGTAACAAAGTTAGTAATACCCTGAGGGGAGAGCTACCTCACTGCATTCTTTCCCCACCCACTAGAGATACAGTTGCTAGGAAACTGGACCCTCCCCTAGGGAGGGACACCTGGTCATGGTCAATGGTCTGGGAACCTTCCTATAGCCAATCGATTCAAAATGTAGCATCTTGACCAATAGATGCTTGCCAGGCAGGAATTGCCCCTGCCTTGGGCATGCTGGGATGGGCCAGAATCTATATATCACCCAACTAACCTGGGGACGCGCGCTCAGCTTCCATCGCTTTGGCGGTGGGGCTGTGTAGGCCCAAGCTGCAGCTTGTAATTTACAATAAAAAGACCCTCATGTGTTTTGCAATGGAGTCGATTCCTGTAGATCTTTTGGGGGCTCGCGAACTGGGTATAACAAAATCTGCTTTTTACTTTCTTGCGTACTCTTGTAGTTCAATTTAATTGTTTACTTGATCTATCCTAGACTCAACTGATAAGGAACTCTTTGCTGGGGTGTTAGGCGCAGGGGGACTCCAATTTCCAGGGAGAAATGAAGAGAACTCATGAGACTGGATCATCGATGCAATAGCAAGAGGTTTATTTGAGCCATTAAACCAGCGAGGAACAGCCAGGAGAGACAGAAGGCTGAGGTTTTTAAAGGAGGGGGACGGGAATCTCGGAGGTTGCAAGCTTGGTGACACTGGATTGGGTAGAGTAGTTGACTTTTAAAGTGATTGGTTCATTTTAGGCGCCAAGTCCATCTGGTCCCGCCCTGATGTGGGGGGGGGGGGCTGTGACGTCTGGACCAGTTACCAGGCAGCGTTACCATGTAAAAATAAGTAAAGGGGGGCTGGAGAGATGGCTCAGAGTTAACCTCTGAGTTAACTCAGATGAGCACTGTCTGCTCATCCAGAGGTCCTGAGTTCAATTCCCAGCGACCACATGGAGGCTTACAACTATCTTTACTAAGATCTGGTGTCTTCTGGCGTGCAGGTGAGCATGTAGGTAAAACATTGTATACATAATAAATAAAGTTTTCTCGTGGTTCTGGACACTCCTCCACAGCAGGGCGGAGACGTTTCACATTCCTTTGCAACAGGGTGGGTCTTGTTTCAATTCACCTCCTGCTTTCTGGTAAAGTACTGGGAGATCTTAGTTTAACATGGGGTATAGAATTTATAAAGAAACCTGTAAAGCTAGCCTGTTCCTTTCAGGGGGACTTCCCAGACCGATTGGCCTGTAGGCTTATCTGTCTGTAGGCTTGTCTGTAGGCTTGTCTTGATCGTTAGCTGATACAGGAGAGCCCAGCCTACTTTAGGCAGGATCATTCCCTGGGCAGCTGGACCCTGATGCAAGAAAGCTAGCTGAGCCTGAGTCTGCAATGAGCCGTCCAGCATCATTCCCCCACAGTTTCTGCTTTCTTGTTTTTGTTGTGAGAGAGTTCCCTGGTAAGAGTCAATGCTGTGTGAAATAACAAGCAGGCCCATCTTCAGTTCTTGCCTGAGTTCATGGTTCCTTGATTTTTCTCAGTGATTGATCATGATAAAAAGTTTTAGACAAATAAATCTATTTCTTCCAGAGTTGTTTTTGTCAGAATATTTTTTTATCACAGCACAGGAAAAAAACGAGAACACACAAAGAGTTCCTATTTTTCTGTCATGATACTTCCTCTCCTCTCACTAAACAAACAAACAAAAACAATGAAGTAAGACAGTGGTTTCTCCACCTTCTTAATTCTGCAAACTTTTAATACCATTTCTCATGTTTTGGTCACCTTCAATCATGAAATTATTTTGCTGCTATTTCATAACTGTAATTTTTGCTACTGTCATAAATCACAATAATATAAATATCTGATATGCCAAGCCCAAAGGGGTCACAACCAACAGGTTGAGAACCACTGAAGTAAGGGATTTGAGTTAGGAAGCACAGCAATAATCATGATTGAGGATCAGTTAGGTCCTGAATTAGTTAAGATCGTTCTGGATGTATTGCCCTCAGATCTTCCTTAGCCCTTCTAACCACACCATTAGTGTTGCCCCATTTTGCAGGGAAAACAAACAAACAAAAAACATATAGCAGTGGAGAAACTTGCCAACATTACCCTCTTAGTGAATAAATGGCTGGAGTGCCTAGCCACAATTATGACTCAAAAACATCCTCCATCTGTAGCTAGTAAAGGAGCCTTATGAAGATGCTACCAAGACACCTTCTCTAATTATTCTCTGCCCGATTTATTCCCTTGATATGAACAGCCCTTGCCTAAATTTGTGTTGTTCTCTCATTAATCCTACTGGGATCTGAGCAAATGGGAACATAGGAGTTCTGTGGATGAAGTCTGAGCATCTGTATTGTTGTTTGAACATCTTATTTTTGTTTGTTTTGGATTATTTTTTGTCTTAGTGGATAATATTTTCAGAGACCATAAAGAGAAAGTGGGAACAGAAAGAGCCAGAGAACAGGGAGTTTACTGTAATATGGCATTTCTTAGGAATTTCAGAAGGTAAACCAGTAAAAGTCTCACCAATATGTGTGTGTAAACATGAGCTGAACAAAGACAACAGCAAAAGACTTGCCAAAGTTAAATTGGACAAACTCAGAAGGCCTCCACTCTAGACAAAGAACTACAGGCAATGAAGGAATGCTGAGAATGGGAGAACAAATCTTTCTCAGGGAATAGCAAATCAAATGGCCAGCTCTGAAAAGTAGCATTATATTGCCTGAGTAGGTTGTACTTATTATGTATTTAGGAATATATATGTATACATATACATATATGTATATAAAAAATTAATTAAAAAAAGAGAACATGAATTTGAAAGTAAGAGGAGACATTTAGGAAGGTTTGAATAGAGGAAAGCGGAAGGGAAAATAATCTCAAAAAAAGAAATAATATTTTTAAAAGATAGTACCAGTTTCTGTGTGAAACAAAAGTTGGTGACATCCATACTAGTCTACAAGTGCCTCGACCCTGGGGGAAAGCAGATACAGAAGAGCTTTGCTCTTGGTAAGAGTGTGTTTGTATTATTAAGGGCAGATCTTAGCCATTAATGGGTGGTGGCGCCTTTGTGCTGCTAATGTGACCCAACTGAACTCAACACAGCCACATGCAAGGTGTAATATGGCCTGTTCTGCCATATTTGCATCCTGACATACTGTTTATAGATTGTAGTTTGTTAGAAGAATAAATAACATTAGCTGTAGATCCGTAGGGGGGCTGGATTTAAACCCCAGGTTGGCCACTTATCAAGTGTCTCGGCAGGTACCTCATCTCCAAGTCCTTGCCTCCTCCTACCTATAGTGTGTGTAAAGTGCCATCAGACTTATAAGGACTTTAAATGTGGTAACACAACTGTAATGCACTTGCTAGGCTAACTGTCATAGACTAGAAGTGCTGTCTTTGTCCCTTTCCTCCGTTTGCTTGATGCTACACCTAAACCTTAAGATCAGATATGGAAGCAGTCTCAACAAGCTGATAAAGTGAGAGACTTCCCAGCATGCCTCAATGGCAACTTGGGTGAGAGGAGAAGGAGGAATAAGAACCCCCCTACAAAAAATGCCTTCTCTGGGCTTCTTAGCTGCAACCAGCAAGCAGGATTGGGGGTAGGATGTGTGTTGGTGAGGGGTGGGAAAGGACAGCCTAACCCTGCTGATTACACAGCTACAGAAAGGTGGTTCTAAGAGACTGTCCCCTCATCTTCTTTTCTGCCCTATCCCTCTATTAGCAGTGAAGGCCTTGGTGAGAAATGCTTAAATCAAATGGCAGCCGCAGTTTGCCAACAGCATTCTTCAAGTAAATCACATTAATGTCCTCCATAATTGGCACTTCCTTGAAGGATAGGAGTTAAATGCTGATTTACAGCATGTTATTGCTTTTCCTTCATAATCCAGTGCTATTTGTAATCTAATTTCTAATCTCAACACTGACATGCCTCTCTGAGGAACTCAGGCCAGAGGCCAGCAGCAGTAGTGAGCTTCCAAGGCCTTCCCATTGAGTTCTCTGAGTTAGTTAACCAGTTCTGACCAGCTAGGACCATCCTGACCTGAGTGTTCTTTATATCCAAAGAAGAAGCACCTCAGACACAGGTGTGTCCCACTCTTGGAGTCACTTATTGAACATCTCCTTGAATTCTTGGCCATCTCCTGTCCCAGACCACTAAGAACACAGAATTCTGTACTGTTCCCAGAGCATGCTGTCTTTGCGCTTGGGTTTTGATTCAAGTTATCTCTTTCCAGATACAATGACTGAGTCTTGCCTGACTTCCCTGCAGTTTTGGAAACGTGACAAAGCCCAGGCTGCTGAGCAAAATACCATGGTATTCACTCAAACAAGAAAACATTATGTCCTCAGGGTTCTGAACACTGGAAGTCTAAGGTTGATGTGCGAAGCTGGTCTGTTTCTAGCTAGGCCTTCCTTTCCTGGCCTGCAGACAAGGTCTTCGCAGTGTATCCTTAGATGTGTTGTCAGGGCAAGAGACCTTGCCCTCTCTTCCTGGAGAGTCATCAGTTCTGTCAGATTAAGGCCCATGCCTTATAAAGCCATATAATCTTAATTACCTGTCTCCCACAGAGGGGACTAGGGCTTGGATATATAAATTTGAAGGGGCAGATGTGAGTTTATAGAGGTGCATCAATCCTAGAGGAATTCCTCCAAGCTTTGTGTTCAGGATGCTGTTTGAGGGGGCTACTCTGCTCTGATTGAATGTCTACCTGCCTGAGTATTTGGCTCTTCCTTTGTTTTTGAGTAGGGCATGACATCTGCTCACCCTTGGGTATGCACCAATTTGTTCATGCTGGTTGCAACAGAGGGGAGTGAGAGACCTTCTGCTTCACCACATCCCAGACCTACAGGATTAGAAGAGTAGGACCATGTTACAGGTCCAGAACTTGCCCAAGCACATCATCTTACTGTGCTGAGCACTGTGGGAGATTCTACAAGTGAGGAGCTAGGAGAAACTACAAAACTTTCAAGAACTTATTATTGAAAGAGAACAAACTAGAAGCTAGGTCAAAGAAAAGCAAAATGGGTCAAATATTTTATTTCTACTGAAACAAAAACAGGAGGTGAAACTTTCTTTTTTTCTGCTTTTCTTTTTCCTTCCATTCCTTTCTTTCCCTCACTCTCCTCCCCACTCCTGCCATTCTACAGCACACATAAAATTCTAAATTGGTAGATTAAAAAGAAAAAAAAAGATTGAAGAGCTCATTTCTACAGACTGTTTTGGATAATTAGACTTAGGAATTTATGTACATCTTTGTGCACACACACATTCACACATGTGTACATATCCACATATGCATACATGTACCTCAAGATGGAAATGGATAATATTCCATCATTGTTTGGCAGGTTCTTACATGAGAAAATACAGGTATGGTCTCTGCCATTCTCAGGAACCTGGGATGTGTGAAGCCCTCTGTCAGGCATTGTACACTGAACAGTATAGATTTGCATATGATAAAGCAGAGAACAGCCCCATCAAAGACAAGCAAAGTACAATTTGGAATAGAGAAATGGGAAGGAAACAAGGAGGTGTTAGAACTTGCCGATACCCTGCACCTCTGCCCCTGTAAGACCTTTGGCTTATAACCATTACCATTGTAGTTGCTTGTTTCAAAGCCACACTGGCTTCTGAATGATTCAAGCTGTGGAAATCGACATGCAGGGTTTTGCTGTCATAAGGTCCTCATGGTCACTAAGCTGATGCTAGGTCGTCTGAATCTTAACGAATGTTGAGTCCTTCCTGCTTTCATTTCTGAAGAACCCAGATCTGGCTCAACCTAAATAAAATTCAGAGATTTGGTGCTAAGGTATAAGATCTCTACAGCCATGAGGCAGAGTGCTCCATTCTCCGTAGAAGTTGGAACAGATGGCCTAGTCTTTGAGTAGGTCGGGCACAGCCCCCGACCACAATCATTCTCTTGACTGGTCTCTGGCAGTGAAAAGCTGGACAGCACTCTAATGGCTGGCTAATGAGCATGATTAAAACCTGGTAATGACTCATCCTGGGAGAAAATGTTCAGTGCTTCAGAATACATTCTGTTTTATTATCTGTGAGCTTCTCAATGATAGGGACCAGAGATTGACAGACTTCTATTATGTGGAGGGCTTGGCATATGGATTGCCAAAAATGGAAGGTAGCTTCAAATTGTCAGTTCGAGAGGGTCTGCATTTCTGCAAACAGGCGTGCCTTACTCAGGGACATTCAGAGGAAAATTTTTACATTTTCCTCCTATTCTCCATCTCTAACCTGGCAAGCGAGGCAGCTGTTGAGTCTAAACAGAAATGTGTTGTTTTCTGCAGAGATTTGATTAACACTATGCTGGCGAGTCCTTAGGGTCAGGGCAGATTATATTACAGCCATGACAAGTGGTTAATGAATTTACACAGAGCAATCCATACAGTGCTAAAGATTTTTCTGTCAGGATTAATATCCAAAATGTGCAGGACACTCAGTCTGCAGCAGGGCTCTGCTTCTTGAGCCCTTGTGATGGGTGGCTTGTGTTTAATGTCCCATGATTAGAGCTAAGTGACAGGCAGGAGCTGTGCAGTGGAATTCAGGATTGCTTAGAGGGGTTTGTAAACAGAAGCCAATGCAGGCCTCATTCTACTCTGAGTAGGCATCTGATGTCTAGCTATCCTGTCTCCCTGCAGACACCAGGCTTCTCTGAGAACTCTCACAGCACCCATGGCATCTCTTAAAATGATCGTTTTGATGTTCCTGTCTGAATACTTACTTTCTTTTCTCTGTTTTGGCTTGGCTGTTTTCTTTGCTGACTGTGTCTACTCAGTCTGATTTTGACTTCTAATTTATTTGATCTTAAGAACCTGCCATCACCTACCCCCTTCCTAAAGCTCTCCTCTTCCAAAAGCTAAATCCACCTCATCTGTTATCTTACCTCTCCTGAAGCCTTCCAGCCATGTCCTGATTCCCAAAAGAAGATCCTCATTGATGGCCAGTATTTCCTGCTGGAAATGGTATGTTACTTACTTATCTCATCAGCAAAATAGTTGACAAAAGCAACTTAAGGGTAGAATAGTTTTTTGAATCACAGTTTCAGGATATGGTCCATTGTCAAGGGAAGTTGTGGTATGAGATGGCTGGTCATCATGCATCTGCTGGCAGGAAGTAGAGAGTGATGAATGCTGGTGCCACATTAGCTATTTTTCTCTTTTTCTACATCATCTAAGTCCCCAGAACAGAGAAGGTAGGATGGATCTTCATACTTCAAATGATACACCCTAGATAATCTAGAGAAATGACCAGAGACTCACCCTAGAAAGATAATGGTTTACAGTAGTGTTCAGAAGCTTGTCTTAGTGACTCTTGATAGCCTGTCAAGTTGGCAGTATTAGCTGTCTGAGATGGTATGTAACAAAGCATGATGGGAATCATCGGCGCTGCCTGCAGAATATCCCAGGTGTCTCCACTCAGGTCTTCTTCCATTAGAAGCAGACATGCTCCCGCTAACCTCTTCTTAGCAAGTAGCACAAAGGATTCTTTGTGATCAATAAAAGGAAGTTAACATTTCAATAAACAAGTAAATAAGCAAAAAAAAAATACATAAATAATGCTGGTGAGGATGTTTTGTTTTATTTTAAAAGAATCAAGGAAGTCCCTGGTCAGGCTGTCTGTAGCATGTCCCTGTCCGTGGCAGCAGTGTGTGGACTAAATTGTTTATTGATGTGTGGCACAAGTACATTTGAGTATAGTCTCAGGAGTTGATTCTACAACCAAGATCATTCTCACTTTTCCCAAAGTTCAATCTAAGACTAGAAAACCCAACATTGGCCACCACTATTTTCATTTACTCCCAGGTTCTGCCGACTAAGGTTGACAAAAGGAGAAAATCTCTGAGAAAGATCTCAGTGGGCAATTGTCAGGAAACAAAAGAGGAGTGGTGGTGGCCCTTACGGTTATAGCCACCATGTGGCCACTTAAACAGCAGTCAGCTATAAATCTGCGGCTCATAAAGCTGGTATCATATTTTGTACAAATATAAGTTGGAGTAGGAAGTCAGAGAATATCATTGTAGACTGAGAGGATGGAGACTATTGGTTTGAATTAGACCAACAGTGTTGATTTTCTGATGCACTAGGAAAGGATCTAGCCTATACAGAGAACACGACAAGGCTTAGAGTTCCTCAAACACCTCTGCTTTTACTCTTCCTATCATCCCCATGTTGTGGTAAAAATACTTGAAAGAGGAGTTCAGATTCCAGAACTTAAGGCAGTCTCCTCCCAGGTCACCCGCATAGCAGGAGCAGGGTGCAAATTCAAGTCAGCCCTTGCAGAATCCTCTCCTTGAGTTTGTCAAAGGCATTGATTTGAGTTTGAGCCATGGAAGCTTTATGTCTGAGCACCATCCTGAGCTCTCCTCTTCCTATATTCTACTAAGGGACTACAGTGTTTATTAGGCATCAGCATGATTGTGTCCAGCACTGTATGTCTTCCTATGTCCAGCACGAAAATACTGAGATACATAGCACAAGCTGAATGGCTGTGTATCAACTAACACAAATTCAGTGATGACCCAAGTTCAGAGTCTTAACTGTATATGTTTATTTTCTCATGAATGTCGATGCTGGGTCTATATAGTAACACCTCTATAATCATTCTTAGAGTCCTTGAAATTTGAGTAGAATGTGTGACATATTTCCCTCTACCTACATTTTTCTTTTTGAATGTTTGCCAGGTACCACGAAGCTTTCCTGGTTTTTGGAATGGTTAGTTTCCCCTTTTACTCTGGTCTTTCAGGTCATCTCTGAGTTTGTCATATTGCAATGGTTTGTTCTTATAGCCATATGCCCCTTCTACACTGCACATGCCTGAAGGGAAAGAACTGAATTACATTTGTTTTCATATGAAGTCAATGTTCAATGAATGATAATTTAATCCATAAATAGAAAATAAGCTATTTATTCTACAACCAAAGCCTTATACTTATTATTAACCAAGCCAAACCAAACCAAAACATGATCTTTCAGACACTGAGAAGTCAAATAATCACAAAGGTGCATTGTAAGGGGCTGATGGGGGATGTTCTGTCACCTACTGATGGGCCAGACTCTCTACTGAGCAGCTGAGTCTTTTCCTCCTGACCCAATCCCAAACCAATGTGGACAGTTAGACCACAGAATTCCTTTCATTTCTCCCCACTCTCGTATTAGGTCAATTTTTGTTTGATTAACCGGACAGTGGCATGCTTTCTGTTATTTCATGTCAAGTCAATGATTCTATAGTTCCCTTCTATCAAAAGGGGTTTCCCAACTGGGACAGCGCCAACTATCTCCTTTGATCTATTACCGATGAGCTTCAGGGGCATTTTCTACTTTGCTGAGTCTGAGTCATGGCCTAGAAGAGCCTTTGGGTTCATGTCCAAGGCTTGTCCTTGCCTGTGTATCCTTGTAGTGAGGCCATGTGCCTCCAGGGAAGCACATCAAAGGGCTCATTGTAGCAGTCACACTCTCTCAGGATGCATTCCTGTGTCTACATTGGTTTTAGCTGAGGGGATGGTTGGCCAAGAACAAGAAGGCTGACACATTTCCCAAGATTAGCCCATATGACTAACACTGCAAGGAACTCTACAGAGACCTCCCTTCAATAGTCTATTGAGGTGGCTCTCTCTGGCTTGGTCATTTTTGTATCTGGATGCTATGTGATGTCCCACTTGCTTTTTGGGGACTATTATCCCCCAAAGGAAACTCTTTGAGCAAGTTATAGATGTTTTCTTAAAGTGAAGAAATGTCAGCCATCCTTTAAGCCTAGTGGTTGAAAGGTCTTATTCATCTAGTATAAACTTCCTAGCAGAAAAGGGGAAATTTATCATAACAAGACAGTTCGGTTTGGGGTTTGGGATGCTTGTGACAACACAGGTTCTAGGTTTAGCTTGGCAATCAGCATTTCATATGTACTCATTTGATTTGAAATTATCAGGCACAATAAACATAGTGTTGTGCAGGGTACCTGTTACTAGAAAAAAACAAAAAACAAAAAACACTAAAACAGGTTCTTGCTCTTAGAGAACTTCTACGCAAGTTGCATGTGCCAGTTCTTTCCTGGTAAGCAGCAAAATATCATTCTTTTCTTTCTTCTTACCTTCCCCACCCCCAAACCCCAAATCTACAGGGTTATGGGGCATTTAATCCCAGAATTTAGCAGATGGATCTCTTTGAGTTTGAGGCCAGCCTGACACACACACACACACACACACACACACACACACACACACACACACACA
>NW_026590062.1:27300562-27302761 GCF_907164565.1 Psammomys obesus
ACACACACACACACACACACACACACACACACACACACACACACACAAGTTGCAGGTCATTCAAAATACTCAGTAAGACTGTCTCACTGTCTCACAAAACATGTATTACTTTGTTACATTGGATTCTCTGAGGATGTTGCATTTATCATATTTGTTTGAGTCTTATTAATCCACATGTTCAGATACATATATTTAAATGTGAAAATATAAACACTTTCTTTTTACAAATAAGATCTGGTTCATTATTCTTTTCCTCCAAATAAGTTTCAGTGTCATTGGCTACTACTATTTTTTAACTTTATTAGAATAGAGAAGTAACATTTTATTTCCTGAACAACTATAGCAGCATTAGATGTCTTTGTTTAATTTTTTATTTTTTTAATTTATTTTTTTACTAGTTACAATTTATTCACTTTGTATCTTCCCTGTAGCTCCCTTTCTCCTGCCATCCCAATCCCACCTTCCCTCCCCCATCTCCACCCATGCCCCTCTCCCAGTCCACTGATAAAGGAGGTCTTCCTTTCCTTCCTTCTGATCCTAGTCTATTAGGTCTCATCAGGAATGGCTGCATTGTCATCTTCTGTGGCCTGGTAAGGCTGCTCCCCCCTCAGGGGGAGGTGATCAAAGAGCAGGCCAATCAGTTCATGTCAGAGATAGTCCCTGTTCCCATTACTATGGAACCCACTTGGACACTGAACTGCCATGGACTACATCTGTGCAGGGGTTCTAGGTTATATCCATGAATGGTCCTTGGTTGAGACCATTCTGAGACCATCAGTCTCAGAAAAAAAACCCTGTGCCCAGATAGTTTGATTCTGGTGCTTCCTTGTGGAGCTCCTGTCCTCTCCAGGTCTAACTATTTCCCACTTCTTTCATAAGGTTCCCTGCACTCTGCCCAAAGACTAAATCATTTTTCTAGAGAAAATGTAAGTTTTCAGAGAGTGTATGAGTCATGTCATAAAATGTTTAAGTGTCCAAAAATCCCTTCGGATTTCAGAGAGCAAGTACTTCATCTACTGCTCATTGTTGGATATGGTGACTAAAAAGGCCTGGTCTCCCAGGCTTCTCGTGGGACATCTCTGCTGACAGGTCATCTTTGCTGGTTGGGGATGCTATCACACATGACTCCTATATTGTCTGTAGTTATGTAACATAAAAGGCCAGATGTAGTTGAGAAAGTTATCCCTCACACTGCCTTATTTTGTTAGCAGGATAAGTGTGCAATCTGCTTTCTGAAACCTCCAAGAACTGGTTTAATGTCTGTAGCAGTTATCACTTGTTGGTGATAAAATACCTAACAAAAGTACGTTTTATGTTATGGTCTGAGAGTATGGTTCATCATGGCAGCTGGGGCATTTTGCAATTGTAGTCATGAAGCAAAGAGAGATAAATGCTGGTGTTAGTCAGATATCATTTGTTTGTTTGTTTTACAAAGCTTAGGACCCCAGCCCACAGTATGGTGCTAACCACATTTAGGGTAGAACTCCCAACTCAACTAATCTAATTTGGAATCCCTCACTGCCATCCCCAGTAGTGTGCTCTTTGCTAAGTCTGGATCAGCAGTTCTCGACCAGGGGGCTGTGACCCTTTCAGGCGTCTAAGGACCCTTTCACAGACGTTTCATGTCAAATAATCTTGCATATCAAATTTTTACATTGCAATATATAATAGTAACAAAATTGCAGTTATGGAGTAGCAACTAAAATAATTTTATGGTTGGCAGCCACCACAACAGGAGGAACTGAGCATTAGGTAGGTTGAGATCCACTTCTCTAGATCCTGTAAAGTTGATAGTCAGTATTCATCATCAGAATGTCTTATGACGCTGTTTTCCATAGTTCTAGAAGTTTCAGGAACACAGAGAGTAGACAGGGAAAATCACTAAGAGAGTGGAGAAAATTCTAATTGAACCTGTCCTAGAAATATGATTCTAGAGAGTAAACCATCATCCCAGAGACACAGAGGTAGTCAAGGAAGCTCGGAGTTGCTGGGAAGCACTCTTGTCTTCTTTTCCTTAAGTCTAGTGCCTGAGCCTGAGCTTGCCTGCATGGATATTTAGAGCACATGGTCTCAGATGTAATCCTTGCTTAGTCCTTTCTGTAGCCAGAGTTGCATTAGTACTATTTCCAGAAAGATTCACCATCTTCCTTTAACACACACACACACACACACACACACACACACACACACACACACACA
>NW_026590062.1:27302771-27372692 GCF_907164565.1 Psammomys obesus
CACACACACACACACACACACACACACACACACACACACACACACACTTCTCAAATTTTACTTTCCAGATAACTGTAAATTAAATCACAAAGTCAAAAATTTGAAAGGAAATCTGAAAATGTCTCAGTTCTGTCTTCCACCCCATCTATATGTCTTTGGCCCATGTTTGCTTAGCCCAATGATGGCTGTAACAACTCTCACTGCTCTTGCAATTACCGTTCATTGACTTTTATGGCACATGCATTCTTTTATTTCATCTTCATTTCCACCCTATAAGATTGGCACAGCTAACATCCATATTTTACATACTGAGAAGAGTTAGAGAGAGTGCTCAAGATCACGTAGCTTTTAGGTAGAAATGGTGACATTTTAACCCAGGATGGAATTAGGACTGGAAATGTAGCTCAGTGTTGAAGCACTTTATGTTTTTTTTAACCATGAGCAAAGACCTGGGTTCAATGCCTATGTCTTCAAAACGTTTACCAAGGTCTGCTTGACTCCAAAGAGTTCACAGGTTCATCTCTATTATATTCAACAGCATTTTTTACCTACCTTAGTGATGGAAATGGATTTTTTTTTACATTTTTTTCTTTATTAATTACACTTTATTCACTTTGTATCCCCCCTATGGTTCCCTCCCTCCTCCTGTCCCAATCCCTCCCTTCTTCCACCCTCTGCATGCATGCCCCTCCCCAAGTCCACTGATAGAGGAGGTCTTCTTTTCCTTCCCTTTGATCTTAGTCAATTAGGTCTCATCAGGAGTGGCTGCATTGTCTTCTTCTGTGGCCTGGTAAGGCTGCTTCCCCCTCAGGGGGAAGTAATTAAAGAGCAGGCCAATCAGTTCACATCAGAGACAGTCCCTGTTCCTATTACAATGGAACCCACTTGCATACTGAATTGCCATGGGCTACACCTGTGCAGGGGTCTTAGATTATCTCCATGCATAGTCCTTGGTTGGAGTATGAGTCTCAGGAAAGACCCCTGTGCTCAGATTTTTTGGTTCTGTTGCTCTCCTTGTGGAGCTCCTGTCTTCTCCAGATGCTACTATTTCCCACTTCTTTCATAAGATTCCCTGCATTCTGCCCAAAGGTTGCCCATAATTCTCAGCATCTGCATTGATACTCTGCAGGGCAGAGCTTTTCAGAGGTCCTCTGTGTCAAGCTCTTGACTTGTTCCCTCTTTTCTCCTTCTTCTGATATCCAGCCTCTTTGCCTTTCTGGATAGGAATTGAGCATGTTAGCAAGAGTCCTCCCTCTTGATTAGTTTCTTTAGGTGCACAGATTTTAGTAGGTTTATCCTATATTATATGTCTATATGAGTGAGTATATACCATGTGCATCTTTCTGCTTCTGGAATAGCTCACTCAGGATGATCTTTTCCAGATCCCACCATTTACCTGCAAATTTCATGATTTCCTTGTTTTTTATTGCTGAGTAATAGTACATTGTGTAGATATACCACAATTTGTACATCCATTCCTCCACTGAGGGGCATCTGGGCTGTTTCCAGCTTCTGGCTATTACAAATAAGGCTGCTACAAACATGGTTGAGCAAATGTCCTTATTGTGTACTTGAGAATCTTTTGGATATATGCCTAGGAGTGGTATAGCTGGATCTTGAGGAAGTGCTATTCCTAGTTGTTTGAGAAAGTGCCAGATTGATTTCCAGAGTGGTTGTACAAGTTTACATTCCCACCAGCAATGGGGGAGAGTTCCCCTTTCTCCCCAACCTCTCCAGCATGTGTTGTCATTTGAGTTTTTGATCTTAGCCAATCTGATGGGTGTAAGGTGAAATCTCAGGGTCGTTTTGATTTGCATTTCCCTAATGGCTTATGACGCTGAACATTTCTTTAAGTGTTTCTCTGCCATTCGATATTCCTCTGCAGAGAATTCTCTGTTTAGCTCTGTACCCCATTTTTAAATTGGGTTACTTGATTTGTTGCTGTTTAACTTCTTTAGTTCTTTATATATACTGGATATTAGCCCTCTGTCAGATATAGGGTTGGTGAAGATCCTTTCCCAATCTGTAGGCTGTCGTTTTGTTCTAAGGACAGTGTCCTTTGCTTTACAGAAGCTTTTCAGTTCCATAAGGTCCCATTTATTGATTGTTGCTCTTAGAGCCTGTGCTGTTGGTGTTCTGTTCAGGAAGTTGTCTCTTATGCCAATGAATTCAAGGCTCTTCCTCACTTTTTCTTCTAAGCAGTTTAGTGTGTCTGGTTTTATGTTGAGGTCTTTGATCCACTTGGACTTTAGTTTTGTGCACGGTGATAAGTATGGATCTATTGGAAATGGCTTTTTCAATAGTGCTGACCTGAGGAAGTTGGTTACCAGCAATGTTTATTTGTTCATCTAGTATGTTGTCCATTCAACACAATGCATTGAGTAATCTGTCCATGTGCTTGTCTGCATGTAAGTCTTCTATATTTGTTTCCTGGCGTCATGTAACATGTTTATTTCCTCCAGATATCCTTATGAACCTGTGAAGCTTGCTCCAGTTCCTTCTAAGATCTTCCTGGATGACAGTTCTCATTGCTTTCGACCTTCTGACCAATGTCTCTATTCCACATGGGGCTAGTGTTTTCAACATCCACACTGGGGTCTGGCATATCAATTTAGCAGAAGCACCATTTTTCTCAAAGCTGCATTCCAATGACAGAGGCCTCTGGTACGGCAATCATTTTCCAATATTGTGCCAGTGTTGTGACAAATAGAAATAAGTAAGATTATTATTTCTGAGTAAACTACTATATACCAGCTATAATCTTAAGTGTTTCACAAACATGCATGCATTTTACCTTTACCACAATCCTACCTATGCAGTTATCATTTACAGTTCAGACATGAAAGTAGGTTCTGAGGCACCAAGGAACTTTTCTTACCACTCAGGAAAATAATAATCTTGTAATCTTGTAGAGACCAGACTCTATCTCTCATGTGATTTTTTACTTGTTTTGAAAGCCAAGCCAGTCATGTCTTCCACAGTCCCTTCTGAAGACTGACTTTTCTTCCAGTATCTGTATGGGTTTTGTGCAGGCTCCAGAAGTACACTTACACTTCCGTATCTGTGTGGGCACAACCACCTTTAAATTAAAAATATGTAGGGAAAATATTGTACATGATTGTATTATGTTCTGGATGAGTATAGACTTTGCTCTTGTCACTAATCTTTAAGCAATACAGCAAGAAAACCACTTATACATTGTTCATAATTATTGGGATTGTGGGTAATCCAGACATGACTTGAAGTATACAATAAAGGTGCGCCTGGGTTAAGTGTGAAACTAGGCACATTTCCACGAAGGGTTTCAAGGATTTTAGTGCACCTCAGAACCATTCACTGATGGATGCAGCTCAGCTATTCCTCCCCATGCTTCTAATCCCGCTCTGGCATCCACATCTGGTTTTCTCTGCTTCTAAGGGCATTCTCCTTCCCTAAAGCCTTCATTAAAAAGAAAAATGCGAGAATATTATACACATTCTAACCCATGAGCCCAAGGGGAACAGGCACACTTATAAACCATAGAATTTTTGAATATGTGTGCTCCTTAAAGCAACAAACACTTTACCAATTACGTCATGTCCATTTTTAAGAATCTAATGCAAATTATTCTTATAAAGTGTTAACATTTACTGGTTCTGTGATTTTCAATAGGAAGGTGATTTTCGAACTTTTCATCATATGTGGATAGAAACTTTCTCCACAAAGAGAAGCATGACCCAAAAGTAACAGCTCCCTTACTCATGACTTCAAACTCGTTCTCATTTCTGAACACATATAATTTATGTGTCTGTATTAATTTTGTAATTAATGGTTATAAAATACATTGAATATGCAATGCATTACATAAGTACTTAATTAAAATAAAAACAAAGAATAGTGATAATTAATAGGTACTTTTCAAAGGCTAGACAGGATGATAGCTCAGGATGACTATCAGTTAGCAATCCTATTGTTAATAATAAGCTCAATTTTTTATATAAAATAAAAATTGTAAAATTTCCTGGTTAAATAATGAGTCAGAAGCAAAAAGTTCTTTAAAAATATTTTCATCATGTAAAACCTCTGTGGGAAAACAGCTTTCAAATTTCTCATTTTAGATTCCTGGTTGAATTCAGTTTCATTATAATTTTTTCGACTCAGAACTCTACTATTTTAATACTATCATTTAAAAAATTCCTATTCCTCCCCAAGGAATCCTGAAAATGTAGCAAAATCCAAGAAGTGTGATCTTGGTTATAAATGTAGTCTCATTAGTGTTTTAATGGTGAATATTACATAAAGTTCTTAACATGGGAAAAGACCTCTCTGAAGCGCTTTGAAGGATTGTGTGTGTGTGTGTGTGTGTGTGTGTGTGTTTGTGGCTGTATTTTTCTGTGTGTGTCTATGCTTACATACGTGTAGACTGTGTATTGCTCATGTATGTGCATGTGTGTGTGTGTGCATGAATACATGTGTGTATGTGTCAGTCGAATGCCACGGCGTATGTGTATAGGTCAGAGAACAACCAGTTGTTGCTCACCTTCCACTTTGTTTGAGCCTGCAGCTGTGTTTATCTTTGTGTTGCTGATATCAGGCTGGCTGGCTAGAAGACCTGAAAGACTATTATGTCTTTGCCTCCCATCTCATGTTCCTCATGGAAACACAAGGATTACAGATGTGTGTGCTACCATACCTGGCTTTATGTCAGTTTGGAGCATCTGAACATAGGTCCTCATGCTTGCATGACAAGAGATTTACCCACTGAACCATTTCTTCAGCCCTTGAAAGGGCTCTTTTTGTTTTTTTCTGACAAAGGTCTTGAAAGTCATGTATGTTGCATACATACAATGACTAGAAATGCAGCAGGTACTAAAACCTATTCCAATTCCAACACTATTCCATAGGGTTCATCATCTAGGGAAGGTTGTAGACATTAAATCAAGAATTACAAGCATGAGGGCTAGTGAGATAGTTCAGCATGTAAAAGCACATACCAGAACCTGCAGTGAAAGAAGATAACCAACTCTCAAAAGTTGTCCTCTCACCCCCAAATGAGTCACACACACACACACACACACACACACACACACACATCCACACACACACTATATACATATGTATGCATATACACATTTTATATACACATGCACAGATAATACTAATTAAACAGATTTTTAAAAGAATTGTAATGCAGGGTACTACAAGTATCAAATATCCCTATGTCAAATTCTGATTTTATAGATGAGGTAAAACCCATATCAGATGGTGTAGAGAAACAGACCGATAAAATCTATATTATATAAAAAGTGGTAGATGGTATATTATATTGTCTTACTCAAGAAGGCCTGCGAAGTCTGACAATGACTGTCTCTGGGCTACAGAGGAAGAGAACTCAGTAGCTGCTCAGCCATGAAGCTGGATGATTTAGCAGTCTCTGCCTGGGTCTGAAGGTCTGGAAGATTGCTAGAGAGTCCACAGTATTCAGTCTGTTAGAGACTAATGTTCATCGAAACATGGCAACAGCAGAAGAGCTAAGTATACTTTCTCAGGAAGGAAGGAAGGAAGGAAGGAAGGAAGGAAGGAAGGAAGGAAGGAAGGAAGAAAGAAAGAAAGAAAGAAAGAGAGAGAGAGAGAGAGAGAGAGAGAGAAAGAAAGAAAGAAAGAAAGAAAGAAAGAAAGAAAGAAAGAAAGAAAGAAAGAAAGCCAGGCAGTTAGAACTGCCCATCCCTTGGACCTCTTTGCATCTGAACCACTTTGGAAGATGCAGCCACTCAGTCAATCCACCCTTTGTGAAAAGACCCTCACAGGTCCACACAGAAGTAGCTCTCCTAGCTAATCCAGACCCTGTCAGGTTGACAGTCACAGTTATCCACTCATGGTCTCACGCTCAGGGGATGCCCTTACAAGTTCATTGGTTTTGTTCAACTTTCATTTGTCAGTTGTAACATATAGCTACAGCTGTAGGGGTGTCACCTATGGTCTTCTTGGCTGGCTGAGGTTAGCTGATATGTGTTGGGTCTGAGAGAGTAGAAAAGAGTGAGTATATTCTGCCCTATAAAAATCTGGGCTTTTCAAGAAGGAGGTGGTGGTCCAGGCCTGTAATCCTAGCACTATGGGAAGCAGAGGCAGGCAGAACGCTGTGAATTCGAGGTCAGCCTAGTCTGCAAAGCGAGTGCAAGACAGCCAAAGCTACACAGAGAACCCCTGTCTAGAAAAGAAATCTGGGCTCCTGAAATGGTTTCTTCCATCTGTGCTGCAAGCTCAGCTGCCTCCTCACTGCTTATGCTCTCTCCAGAAGCAATAGACTATTAAAAAAAAGAAGAGACAAATAATCTTATTTTGAAAAGTGAAATATAATTTCCTGCCACTATGCTAATGAAGCAATAAAGTTAGAATTCATAAAGTATTGTATTTAATGAAAATACTGCCAAGAAAGGATTTAAGTGTGGTTCATTTTTGAAAACCCACCCACATGGAGCTCTTCCATTTGTATATATTTTGGCTCTGGATCTAATAGTGTTTGAACCCAATTATTTTAACCCTATAATAGAACATTCTATACTCTCAGTAGATTAATATGTCTTATATTTTCAAGATCTACCTGGGAATATAGTGTCTCCCTGTTGCCAACTTTATTCTCTCAGCTATTTTTCACAATTACAGATACTTTTTATTTGTTTTTCTTTACAGATTCTAAATTCACTAAATTATATTTTATATATTTTACTTATTTTAATTTTAATTATATATTCATTGTATGCGGCTTTATTGCATTATGTTCTATTCTGTTTTTCTTTTTAAAATGCCTTTTATTAACATGGAGTAACAGGTTTTTTATTGTATTTTTTATCTACTAGGTCTTGGTTGACCCTTCCCCACTCTTTTCTTCACATCTACATCTCAAGTTTTAATTTGCATTGTTTGGCTAAACTTCAAAGGATTAATAAACTTCAAAGATATAAATATAACAATTTAATATCTTTAAAGAATTTGTACACTTTTTACTTGATTTGGGTTCCAATACCCCATTAATGATTAAACTTTTCACATTGCCTGAATCCATAATCCAGCATGTGTGAGATTTTTTTCCTTCTTGCTAGTTTCACCAAAGAAGCAGAGTTTGTATTTCCACATGAATTTGTGTTTAGTCCCATTATTGGCTGGCTGAATGGAGAGACTGAGCATGAGTTTCAGGTATAGACTTCAAGAGATACCTGTCTTTGCTTGGTCTCTTCAGTTTCTTCCTACATAAGAAGCTGTCCCAGTGCCAATCTACAAACTGTTCCTTGACAGGATAATGGAGAAGTGCCCTAGCTAAGCCTAGTTCAGAAAAGGGTCTGAGCACAAACCTCAAATGTTGATCCCTTGAGCCACTGAGATGAACCCAACCTAACATGAATCAGGGACATCTAGATTACCACACATAGAGAGCACAGAATGATGAATGACTGCTGTGTTAAACTACTGAATTTAGAATCATTCCTTATATGGCCATAGCTAACTGATTCAATCCCCAGTACTTGAAGAAAGTTTCCTGTCTGCTGTAATATGTCTAGAAAGTTTCTGTCAGTGTAGACATTCTATGTCCCCTCCCCCATTCTTCACTAACATTAAGGATAAGGCAACAAATCCTCTGGAAGTATTCTGTCAATGTCCAGTGTGAGCCTACCCCAAATATTTTGTCAAGTATACAATGAGTACCTTTTATGGATTTCTTTAAGCAAACTCATACTTTGTCTTCTGCTATGTTAGGTTAAAACCCAGAAAGGGCATTAGAACAAAAGTGAGGCTATACTAGACTGTCACTGTTACTGAGTTACCAAGGCCACGAGACTAAATAGTAAATGTTTTGGTATCTCCCTATACTTGTTTTACTTCTCTACATGTCTTTCATTGTTCCTTTGGACACAATTCATTGTTCAGTTCCTTCACCCATGGGACCAGTGTTCTCTCCCTTATTCTTGCAGATTCATTCCACCATGTACTGGCCTGATGCTATAGAGTGTTCTACATCCAAACTAAACAAAAGACCTTATTGTACCTCAAACACCTAATTCTGCCAGCCCTAATTCTGCCAGCTTCCCCTTGAATCCTGTTATTCCCAGGACACTTGCATTATAACTGTGTTGAAGAAGTCCCATCATGTTTGTGGCTTTAGTTTGTGTTTCTGCAGTCCTAGGGAACTGGATGCCTGGAGAACCTTTTTGGCTTATGGTCATAAAACTTCTCTGATGAGTATTATCTGTGCGTTCAGATTCATATAAACATAACTTCTTAGCATTGGAAGAAACATTCAAAACCATCCATCCCAACACTTTAATTTATGAATGAGGAAGTGGAGCCCTAGACAGATAAAGCAGCTAGCCTGGGCCCACCCAGCAAGTTCACAGCAGGGCTGAGATGGGAACCTGGGCTCTTTGTTTTGGTCATTCTCTCTCCTGCAACTCCCTTGAGGACAGGGAGTAATTTCAGATTCATCTTCTTTTCTTTGTCTTCAGTCACACAGTCCTGGAATTGTAACCAACACTCAATAAATCTCAAGGAGTATCTGTTGACTTGAAATAGGAACGAGCAAGCACTGCTTATGCAGCCAAGAAAGCAAATTTCTGTCTTCAGCCAAGACAATGTGAGTGCCACAGCCCCTGGAGGTCTTCCTGCTGCGTGTGTGGGGCAGTATGACCACGCAGAGCTGGTCTCTTGGGTTACTTGTTTGATCAAAGAGACAAAGCAGCCCGGCCCCTTATCTAGCTCTCTGTTGACATCTTCAGTGCTGCTCACCATGAGGTTCAGTTGGCAATTTACACCTAATTTCTCACTCACAGTTCAGGATTTGAGTGAAGAAATAGGCTGTGGGCAAGGAAATCATGTGCTCTGTTTAGGCAGACAGCCACTAAAAGCATGTGCTCTCTCTGAAGCTCTGGTTTCTGCAACAGGAAATAGTATCAACTCACAAGAGGGTCTAGCAAGGGCCCGAGGGCAGGCAGATTTGGACTCTTGTCATGGTAACAAATAGCCTCCCTTTTTTAGAGCTGCGAAAAATGGAACATAGCTTCTACCTGCATAACACTGAACTGGAAAGACAGGACCAAAGTCATCTACAGGCTTGGGAAGCCACCGGAATCGCTGGCCAGGCACTTCTTGCTGGCACTCCTAGCAGTTAAGCGATTTAAAGAAGGTATAATCCAAACTAGGCCTCAAATGTGTTCAGAAAATTATGTTCATGGATTTTTTTAAATCTTTATTTTCCTCTTTGGTATTTTAAACTTTTCACTTCCTTGTTAGGGTTATTAGAGGCCACTTTGTTTCTTTATTTGCTCTTTTCCTAAGCTATTGTGAATAGGATTATTTCCCTGCTTAGTGTCACAGTTAGGTTTATCTTTGGTTTATAGGAAGGCAACTGATTTTGGTTGGATCATTTTGTATCCTGATGCTGTATTTAATGAAATCTGTGGCTGGCTCTTTGATCACCTCCGCCTGAGGGGGAACAGCCTTGCCAGGCCACAGAGAAAGACAATGCAGCCAGTCCTGATGAGACCTGATAAGCCAGGGTCAGATGGAAAGGGAGGAGGACCTCCCCTATCAGTGGACTTGGAGAGAGGCTTGGGAGAAGAAGAGGGAGGGTGGGATTGGGAAGGAATGAGGTAGTGGGCTACAGCTGGGATACAAAGCAAATAAACTGCAATTAATATAAAAAATAAATAAAAATAAACAAAAGTATATGCTCTCTGATTTAGAAAAATATGACATAAATAAGAGTTAATAATAAAATATTAGTCCTTAAATTCCAACTTAAAAATGAGAACATTGCCAGAAATGTCTGGACCTACTTAGAATCCTCAACTGTCCTCAAGTTCACACACACACAAACATTGGAGAAATTGCTTTTGTACTCTCACAGAGAATGAACTATGTTATGTAGTCTTCAATGACATTTTCTCATTATATACTCAATATTTATCTTTGCTATTATGTTTAACAATGTAATATTCCATGATATGAGCTTCCTATCATTTAAAAAAAAATCTGTACTAACCTAGATGGACATTTATCTGCTTCCTATTCAATCTCCCCTCGTAATAATGAAATTAATAGTCTTAAAAATGACTGCAGCAAACATTTAGGAGACTCTTTACTCGTTTACAAAGAGTACATGAGCTTGGTTATTAGGAATTTCTGATTTACAAGATTATGGCAAATTATTTTCCAAAGTTACATGGATGCATTCTCTATGCACAGGACGGTGCTGTTTTTGGACCTAGTAGGGGGTCTCTGATCTGCTTACACCTCAAGGGTTTGTACACTCTGGGACATGAAAAGTTTTCAGTTCTGTCTTTTGTGCCTAAGCCTCACCAAAAGCAGGAGTGCTAGATGGGTGTAGAGGTCTATGTCTCATGTCTCTTCTTCTTCTTTTTTTTTTAAATTTTATTTCTACTCTTTTTTTAATTTTTATTAATTACACTTTATTCACTTTGTATCCCCCTGTAGCTCCCTCCCTACTTCCCTCCCAATCCCTTCTTTCCTCTTCCTTCTCCATGCATGCCCCTCCCCAAGTCCACTGATAGGGGAAGTCTTTCTCCCCTTCCTTCTGATCCTAGTCTATTAGGTCTCATCAGGAGTGGCTGCATTGTCTTCCTCTGTGGCCTGGTAAGGCTGCTCCCCCTTCAGGGGGAGGTGATCAAAGAGCAGGCCAATCAGTTCATGTCAGAGACAGTCCCTGTTCCCATTACTATGGAACCCACTTGGACACTGAACTGCCATGGACTACATCTGTGCAGGGGTTCTAGGTTATATCCATGAATGGTCCTTGGTTGAAGTATCAGTCTCAGAAAAAAAACCCTGTGCCCAGATAGTTTGATTCTGGTGCTTCCTTGTGGAGCTCCTGTCCTCTCCAGGTATAACTATTTCCCACTTCTTTCATAAGATTCCCTACACTCAGTCCAAAGGTTGGTCATAAGACTCAGCATCTGCTTTGATAGTCTGCAGGGCAGAGCCTTTCAGAGGCCTTCTGTGGGAGGCTCCTAACTTGTTCCCTGTTTTCTCCTTCTTCTGATGTCCATCCTCTTTGCCTTTCTGGATGGGGATTGACCATTTTAGCCAACGTCGTCCCTCTTGATCAGTTTCTTTAGATGTACAGATTTTAGTAGGTTTATCCTGTATTATATGTCTGTATGAGTGAGTATATACCCTGTGTGTCTTTCTGCTTCTGGGACAACTCACTCATGATGAGCTTTTCCATTTCCTACCATTTACCTGCAAATTTCATGATTTCCTTTTTTTTTTATTGCTGAGTAATATTCCATTATGTAAATGTATCACAATTTCTGTATCCATTCCTCAGTTGAGGGGCATCTGGGGTGTTTCCAGCTTTTGGCTATTACAAATAAAGCTGCTACAAACATGGTTGAGCAAATGCTCTTATTGTGTACTTGAGCCTCTTTTGGATATATGCCTAGGAGTGGTATAGCTGGATCTTGAAGAAGTGCTATTCCTAGTTGTTTGAGAAAGCGCCAGATTGATTTCCAGAGTGGTTGTACAAATTTACATTCCCACCAGCAATGGAGGAGAGTTCCCCTTTCTCCCCAACCTCTCCAGCATATGTTGTCACTTGAGTTTTTGATCTTAGCCATTCTGATGGGTGTAAGGTGAAATCTCAGGGTCGTTTTGATTTGCATTTCCTTGATGACTAATAACTTTGAGCATTTAAGTGTTTCTCTGCCATTCCATAGTCCTCTACCAAGAATTCTCTGTTTAGCAATGTTCCTCATTTTTTAAACTGGATTCCTTGATTTGTTGCTGTTTAACTTCTTTAGTTCTTTATATATACTGGATATTAGCCCTCTGTCAGATATAGGGTTGGTGAAGATCCTTTCCCAATCTGTAGGCTGTCGTTTTGTTCTGAGGACAGTGTCCTTTGCTTTTTAGAAGCTTTTCAGTTTCATGAGGTCCCATTTATTGATTGTTGCTCTTCTTTTGGGTATTTTATGATTACATAACCCACTCCAGTTTCCTCCTACTTGCCATACACACATCCACAAGACAAGCTGTCACCATACTCCCACCTACAGTGACAGTCCTGGCCCTGGCTAACACATTGCTCTCATTGGCCAAGGCAGGCTTTTTTCTCGGATTTTTACCATATCACACTGCCCAAATGCAGTGCTGATGAGGAGATTTGGGGTGGTCCTAATTGTTCATGTGGACAAAGTGCCCGAATCACATGTTCTCTAAGAAGCACTTGCACTCTAGAGGTGGTCCTGTGAACGAGATTGCTCATTCTACAGTTAGTCGATGTCAAACCTAATCTTTGCAACCTAGAAAGTATGACATCGTATCTTACTGTGCAGATAATTTATGTGTCTCTGATTACTAACTAATTTGATCATTTGTTGATATTTTTACTTCCCTTATAATTTTTCTATGACATGCCTTTCTGTACCATGTTTGTTAATTGTGGTAAAATATGCATAACATAAAACTGACCATTTGCAGTTCAGCAGTGTTAAATGTAACCGCGTGGCTGGCTGTATAGTGAGTGTTGGTAACCTTTTCATCTCACAAACTGAAACTCTGCAGCCAGTAAGTAACTTCTCACGTTCTCCTTCTCTCAGAACCTTGAAATATATTCTTCCTTGCTTTTAATTTTTCTTTATTTTAATCAATCAATTTTATATGTATGGGTGATTTGCCTGCATACAAGTCTTTGCACCTCTTGTAAATCTACCTTCCAAAGGGAACAGAAGAGGTGACTAGATCCCCCAGAACTGGAGTTAGAGATGGTCATATGGCCACTGAGGGACCAAATCTGGGTCCTCTGGAAGAATAAATAGTGTTCTTAATGACTGAGTTCATCTCTCCAGCCCCTTGTCTCCAAATTAAACTACCATCAATAAGTGATTTATGTCACTGCTATATTTCGTATTAGCATAATGCTCCCGTATTTTATATAGACTGCACCTTAAGATGCATTCTGTTTTAGGACTAGCTAATACAATATGACACAAATATACCACATTTTGTTTTCCATTTGTCCATAGGTGGAAGGTCAGATGGCTGCTACCTTTTGACTATTTTTAATGTTTCTGTGAAAATATGTGTGTAAATATATCTTTGATCCTACTTTTAACTCTTTTGCACAGATGCTAGAAATATCATGTGGTAATTCCTTAAAAAAACCAATTTATTTAGCTGGGTGTAGTGGCGCATGCCTGTAATCCCAGCACTCAGGGAGGTAGAAGCAAGCAGATTGCTGTGAGTTCAAGGCCAGCCTGGTTTACAAAGTGAGTTCAGAAAAGCCAAGGCTAACTAGAAAAACCTTGTCTCAGAAAGCAACAAAACAAAAAAAAATATTTTGGTTTTAATTTATGTGCATGTATGTGTGTCTATGTGAGTGTATCGTGTAATTGTGGCTACCAGAGGAAGGCCAGGAAAAGGTGTCAGATCCTCTGGAGCTGACATTACAGAAGGCATGAGCTGCCACATATGGGGGCTGGGACTTGAACTCAGACACTCTGGAAGAGCAACACATTTTCTTAACATTGAGTTATTGTTCCACCATGAGTTAGGCCGTTTTATATTGTTTCCAGAACTTCTGATTTTTCTACATCTCTATGTCATTAACCACACTTTTGCTTTTGTCTCTTTGAATTTCTTTAGTGTAGTCATACTATGTGTGTGAGATGAAACTCTCTTACAGTTTTGATTTCCTGATGAATAGTGATATAGCACATATTTCATATGCTCATGGCTTTTTGTGTATATTATTATAAAAATGTCCTGTGCTCATTTCTTGAAAATTATTCCATTGTTGACTTTCATGAACTTTTTATGTATTTGAGATATTTTAAGATAATATTTTATTAATTCTCAAACAACCCAGATGTCCCTCAAATAAAGAATGGAATAATATTTATCTATTAAAAACAAGGAAATCATGAAATTTGAAGGCAAATAGATGGATCTGAAAAAGATCATCCTGAGTAAGGTAACTCAGACCCTGAAAGACAGGCATAGTAAATACTCACTTATAAGTGGATATTAGCCATATAATACAGGATAAATATACTACAAAGTAGATACTAAGACTTATAACCTGAACTTCCGCAGAGTGCAGGGAATCATATGAAAGAAGGGGGAGTTGGTATGATGTGAAAAGGATAGGAGCTCCACAAGGACCAAATATATCTGGGCACAGGGGTCTTTTCTGAGACTGTTTCTCCAACCAAGGACCATGTATGGATATAACCTAGAACCTCTGCCCAGATGTAGCCTGTGGTAGCTCAGTAACCAATTGGTTTCCCATGATAGGGGAACAGGGACTACTTCTGACATGAACTCAATGGCAGGCTCTTTGACCTCCCCACCCCCCAAGGGAGGAGCAGTCCTGCTAGGCTGGGGAGGATTTTGCAGCCAGTCCTGAAGATACCTGATAAAACAGGTCACATGAAAGGGGAGGAGGTCCTCCCCAAGCAGTGGACTTGGAAAGGGGCAGGAGGAGCTGATGGCATGGGCAGCTGTTCTGGGATTCTGTGCACGGGTTCTGGGTTATCTCCATACATGGTCCTTGGTTGGAGTATCAGTCTCAGAAAAGACTCCTGGGCCCACATTTTTTGGTTCTGTTGCTCTCCTTGTGGAACTCCTGTCCCTTCCAGGTCTTTCTGTCCCCCCCTTCTTTCATAAGATTCCTTGCACTCTGCCCAAAGTTTGGCTATGAGTCTCAGCATCTGCTGTGATACCCTGATCAGTAGAGTCTTTCAGAGGCCCTCTGTGGTAGGCTCCTGTCCCATTCCCTGTTTTCTCCCTCTTCTGATGTCTATCCCATTTGCCTTTCTGAATGAGGATTGATCATCTTACCCAGCGTCCTCCTAATTGCTTAGCTTCTTTAGATGTACAAATTTTAGTATGTTGATCCTATATTGTATGTCTAATATCCACTCATAAGTGAGTATACACAATGTGTGTCTTTCTGTATCTGGCATACCTCACTCAGGATGATCTTGTCTAGTTTCCACTATTTGTCTGCAAATTTCGTGATTCTCTTGTTTTTAATTGCTGAGGAGTATTCCATTGTATAAATGTACCACAATTTCTGTACCATTCCTCAACTGAAGGACATCTGGGTTCTTTCCAGATTCTGGATATTGTGAATAAACTACTGTGAACATGGTTAAATAAATATTCCTGTTGTGTGTACTTGAGCACATTTTGGATATATGCCTAGAAGTGGTATAGCTGGATCTTGAGGTAGCACTATTCCTCATTGTCTGAGAAAGCACCAGATTGATTTCCAAAGAGGTTGTACAAGTTTACATTCCAAATAGCAAATGAGGAGGGTTCCCCTTTCTCCACAGCCTCTCCAGCATGTGTTGTCACGTGAGTTTTTGATCTTGGCCATTATGACAGGTCTAAGGTGAAATCTCAAGGTCATTTTGATTTGTCTTTCCACAATGACTAAGGTCATTGAGCATTTCTTTAAGTGTTTCTCTGCCATTCAGTAGTCCTCTATTGAGAATTCTCTGTTTAGCTCTGTACCCCATTTTTAAATTGGGTTACTTGATTTGTTGCTGTTTAACTTCTTTAGTTCTTTATATATACTGTATATTAGCCCTATGTCAGATATAGAGTTTGTAAAGATCCTTTCCCAGTCTGTAGGCTGTGGATATGTTCTGCTGACAGTGTTCTTTGCTTTACAGAAGCTTTTTAGATCCTGTTTGCTGATTGTTGATCTTAAAGCTTGTGCTGTTGGTGTTCTGTTCAGGAAGTTGTCTCCTATGCCAATGAGTTCTAGGCTCTTCCTCACTTTTTCTTCTAACAGTTTTATTGTGTCTGGTTTTATGTTGAGGTCTTTGATCCATTTGAACTTTAGTTTTGTGCAGGGTGATAAATATGAGTCTACATGCACATTTCTACATGTAGACATCCAGTTAGAGCAGCACCTTTTGTTAAAATTGCTATATTTTCCCCAACTGTATGGTTTTAGCTTCTTTGCCAAAAAATCAAGTATCTGTAGGTGTGTGGGTTTATTTCTGTGTCTTCTATTCAATTCCATTGATCCACCATTCTGTTTCTATGCCCGTACCATGCAGTTTTTATTATTATTGCTCTGTAATACAGCTTGAGAACAGGAATGGAGATACTTCCAGATGATCTGTTGTTTTCCAGGATTGTTTTAGCAATTCAGGGTGGGTTTTTTTGTTTTGTTTTGTTTTGTTTTTCTGTATGAAATTGAGAATTGTTCTTTCAAGTTCTGTAAAGAATTGTGTTGGTATTTTGATGGGAATTGCATTGAAACTGTAGATTGCTTTTGCCAGGATGGCCATTTTCACTATGTTAATTCTACTGATCCATGAGCATGGAAGATCTTTCCATCTTCTGATATTTTCTTCAATTTCTTTCTTCAGAGACTTGAAGTTTTTTCCAAACAGTTCTTTCACTTGCTTGGTTAGAGTCACACAAAAGTACTTTATGTTATTAGTGGCTATTGTGAAGAGTGTAGTTTCCTTAATTTCCTTCTCGGCTCTTTTTTCTTTCATATAAAGGAGGGAAGGAGGGGCTACTGATTTTTTTTTTTTTTTTTTTAGTTAATTTTGTATCCAGCCACTTGGCTGAAGGTGTTTATCAGCTGAAGAAGTTCTCTGGTTGAATTTTTGGTGTCACTCATGTATACTATCATCATCAGCAAATAGTGATAATTTGACTTCTTCCTTTCCAATTTGTATCCCCTTGAACTCCTGTAGTTGCCTTATTGCTCTAGCTAGGACTTCAAAAACTATGTTGAAGAGATACAGAGAATGGGCAGCCTTGCCTTATCCCTGATTTCAGTGGGATTGATTTAAGTTTCTCTCAATTTAGTTTGATGTTAGTTATATGCTTGCTGTATATTGTCTTTACTATGTTTAGGTATATGCCTTGTATCCCTGATCTCTCCAAGACTCTAAACATGAATGGGTGTTGGATTTTGTCAAATGCTTTTTCAGCATCTAAGGAGATGATCATGTGATTTTTCTCCTTCAGTTTTATATGGTGGATTACATTGATGGATTTCCGTATATTGAACCACCCTTGCATGCCTGAGATGAAGCTTACTTGGTCATAGTGGATGATATCTTTGATGTGTTCTTGGATTTGCTTTGTGAGTATTTTATTGAGTATTTTTGAATCAATGTTCATAATAGAGATAGATCTGAAATTCTCTTTTTTTTTGTTAGATATTTGTGTAGTTATCAAAGTGACTGTGGCCTCATAGAAAGAGTATGGTAATGTTCCCTCTGTTTCTATTTTCTGGAATATTTTGAAGAGAATTGGAGTTAGTTCTTCTTTGAAGGTCTGGTAGAATTCTGCACTGAAACCATCTGGCCCTGTTTTTTGTTTGTTTGGTTTTTTTTGTTGCTGTTTGGGTTTTTTTGTTTTGTTTTGTTTTTGAAAGGAAACTTTTGATGACTGTTTCTATTTCCTTTGGGGACATAGGACTATTTAATATATTTACTTGATCTTGATTTATTTCTGGTAAATGGAATCTATCAAAAAAAATTGTCCATTTCATTTATATTTTCAAATTTTGTGGCATATAGGCTTTTGTAGTAAGAAGACCTAATGATTGTTTGGATATCCTCAGTATCTGTTGTTATGTCCCCTTTTTCATTTCTAATTTTGCTGATTTGGATAGTTTTTATCTTCCTTTTTGTTAGTTTGGCTAAGGGTTTGTCTATCTTGTTGAGTTTCTCAAAGAACCAACTCTTGGTTTCATCATTTCTTTGAATTGTTTTCTTTGTTTCTAATTCATTGATTTCAGCTCCGAGTTTGATTATTTTCAATTGTGTACTCCCCTTGGGTGTGTCTGCTTCTTCCCCCTGCCCCGCCCCCGAGGGCTTTTAGGTGAGTTGTTAAGTTGCTCTTATGAGATGTCTCAAACTTCTTTCCGAAGGCACTTAGTGCTATGAACTTTTCTTTTAACACTGCTTTCATTGTGTCCCATTAGTTTGGGTAAGTTGTGTCTTCATTTTCATTGAATTTCAAGAAGTCTCAAAATTATTTTTTTCATTTCTTCCCTGACCCAGCTGTCATTGAGTAGAGAGTTGTTTCCTTTCCATGTATATGTAGGCTTTTTGTTATTTCTGTTGTTGTTGAGGTCTAGTTTTAGGCTGTGGTTGTCTGATAGAATACAGGGGATTATTTCAATCCTCTTGTATCTGTTGAGGCTTGCTTTGTGACCGACTCTATGATCAAATTTTGAGAAGGTTCCATGAGGTGCTGAAAAGAAGGTATACTCTTTTGAGTTTGGGTGAAAAGTTCCATAGACATCTATTAAGTCCATTTGATTTACTACCTCTGTAAATGTCATTATTTCCCTAGTTTCTGTCTAGATGATCTGTCCCTTGGTGAGCACGGGATGTTGATGTCTCCCACTATTAGGCTGTTGGGATCCATGTGTGATTTAAGCTTTAATAATGTTTCATTTACAAATGCAGGTGCTCCAAGGGTCTTTCCTGAGACTCATACTCCAACCAAGGACCATTGATGGAGATAAACTAGAACCCCTGCACAGATGTAGCCCATGGCAGTTCAGTGTCCAAGTGGGTTCCATAGTAATGGGAACAGGGACTGTCTCTAACATGAATTGATTGGCCTGCTCTTTGATCACCTCCCTCTGAGGGGGGAGCAGCCTTACTAGGCCACAGAGGAAGACAATGCAGCCACTCCTAATGAGACCTAACAGACTAGGATCAGAAGGAAGGAAAAGAAGACCTCCTCTATCAGTGGACTTGGGGAGGGGCATGTGTGGAGAAGGGGGAGGAAGGGGGAAAGTGGGAGGGAAGTAGGGAGGGAGCTACAGGGGGATACAAAGTGAATAAAGTATAATTAAAAATAAAATTAAAGTTAAAAAAGAAAAAAAATGCAGGTACTCTTGTGTTTGGGGCATAGATGTTCAGGATTTTGATATCCTCATGGTGGATTTTTCCTTTAATGAGAATTAAGCTTCCCTCCTCATCTCTTTGATTAATTTTGGTTGAAAGTCTATTTTATTAGATATTAGGATAGCAACTCCAGCTTGTTTTCTTGGTTTTTTTGCTTGAAAAACCTTTTTCTATCCCTATACTCTGAGGTAGTGTTTATGTTTGTTGCAGAGTGTGTTTCTTGGATGCAGCAGAATGTTGGATCTTGTTTCCACAACCATTCTGTTTTTCTGTGTCATTTTATTGGAGAGTTGAATCCATTGAAGTTGATAGGTAATAGTGACCAATAAATGTTAGTTCCTTTTATTGTGAAGTTGGTGATGTTACTGTTTCTATGCTTGTTTTCTTTTAATTTTTTGTTGTGAAGTTATCTATATACTGTGATTTCTTGGTTGTAGTTTAATTTTTTAGATTGGAGTTTTCCTTCTGTAGAGCTGGGTTGCTATGTAGAAAGTGTTTAAATCTAGTTTTGTCATGGAATATTTTCTTTTCTCCATCTTTGTTGATTGAAAGCTTTGCTGAGCATAGTAGTCTGGGTTGGCATCTGTGGTCTCTTAGACTCTGCATGACATCTGTCCAGGCCCTTCTGGCTTTCATAGTTTCTTTTTAAGAAGTCTGGTGTGATTCAGATAGGTCTACCTTTATATGTTACTTGGCTTTTTCCCTTGATGCTTTTAATATTTTTTTCTTTGTTCTGTAGATTTAGTGTTTTGACTATTATGTAACATGAGCTGTTTCTTTTCTGGTCCAGTCTATTTGGTTTTCTGAGGGTCTCTTTTATGTTTATAGACATCTCTTTCTTTAAGTTGGAAAAATTTTCTTCTATGATATTCTTGGAAATAGTTTCTGGACCTTGGAGCCGGGAATCTTCTTTTTCATCTATTCCTGTTATTCTTAGATTTCATTTTTTCATGGCATCCTTGATTTCTTGGATGTTTTGTATTTGGAATTTTTCTGATTTTATTTTTTCTTTGAGAGATGTATCAATTTCTGCAATTTTATCTTCAGTGCCTGAGATTCTCCCTCCATCTCTTGTATTCTGTTGGTGATGCTTACCTTTGTGTTTCCTGATCTTTTCTCTAATTCCTCCAGCTCCAGGGCTTTCTCTGTTTGTGTTTTCTTTATTGATTCTAATTCTGTTTTCATGTCTTGCACCATTTCCTTCATCTGTTTGAATGTGGATTCCTGTCTATCCATGATGGCCTCAGTTTTTTGGTTTGTTTCCTCTCTATATACCTCTATGTGTGCCTTTACATGTGCTTCTATTTGTTTGGCTATATTTCTTTGAAAGTTTTGTTTGTTTCTTCTTTATGTGCCTCTAATAACTGGATAAGCATAGATTTGAGATCATTTTCCTGTGTTTCAGATGAATTAAAATATCCATTGATTTTGGAGGTTGCTGGGGATGCCATGGTGTCCTGATTTTTGTCAGATGTATTCTTCTGCTGACCTCTAGCCATCTGCTTATCCATAACCTTTGCTGTTTATTCCTGGAGTCTATACTTCAGACTGGGTCTGTCTGTCTCTGGAGTCTGGAGTATCCTTCAGGAAGATGACAGAGGTCCACAGGTTTGATAGTGGATGTTGGAATTTGAGCTGTAGCTAAGGGAGGAAGGTCACAGGCACATGTGCACAAGCATGGGAGTGTCCAAGAAAGTGTGCCTTGAAGGACAGGCTGCTAAAGCAAGCAAATGCCTGGAATGGTAGAGCATAAGTGCAGGTGAGGGTACTGGCACTGCTCCTGGGCACAGTGCCATGTGCAGGTGCCCTGAATGCCTCAGTGACCCACAGTCCTGTCATACTGTCCTCCAAGATTTCAGATCTGTCTGGGTTGCACTATCTTGGCTCCAGGATTTTTTTTTTTTTGCTAGATTCCCCTGGGAGACACACAGAACAGGAGCTTCAATGTTGAGAACGCTGACCCAAGGATCCCTATGTTGCCCACAATTGGGCTGTGGGTGTGAGGGATCCGATGTCTGGCTTCTAGAGTAGAGGGAGTCTGGATCTGGGGCTCTGCAAGCATTCACTTGAAGGTACACTCACTCACTCACTGGCTAATGTGGAAAAGCACAAGGGTTTCCCCTGTTCAAAAGAAAATTTTAGATTATGGTTCCAGAGGGCTAGAGAGTATACTGCTAGGGACAGCATGGTAGCAAGTAGCTGTAGCAAAGAAGCTGGCTGAACACTTTATTGGCATACCAGGAAAGAAAGAGAAGGAACTGAAGCTGGGGCAAGGCTGTAAACTCTCTGAATCCACCCAGTGACGCACTTGCTTCAGTAAGGCTCCACCTTATATATATTATATATATATAATTTTTTAAAATTTTTTATTTAACTTTTATTTATTACACTTTATTCATTTTGTATCCCCCCATAAGCCCCTCCCTCCTCCCCTCCCGATCCCATCCTCCCTCCCCCTTCACACATGCTCCTCCCCAAGTCCACTGATAGGGGAGGTCCTCCTCTCCTTTCTGATCTTAGTCTATCAGATCACATCAGGAGTGGCTGCATTGTCATCTTCTGTGGCCTGGTAAGGCTGCTTCCCCTCAGGGGGAGGTGATCAAAGAGCAGGCCAATCAGTTCATGTCAGAGACAGTCCCTCTTCCCATTACTATGGAACCCACTTGGACACTGAACTGCCATGGGCTACAGCTGTGTAGGGGTTCTAAGTTATCTCCATGAATAGTCCTTGGTTGGAGTATGAGTCTCTGGGAAGTTCCCTGTGTTCAAATTTTCTTGTTCTGTTGCTCTCCTTGTGGAGTTCCTGTCCTCTCCAGCTCTTGCTATTTCCCACTTCTTACATAAAATTCCATTCATTCTGCCCGACAGTTGGCCATCAGGCTCAGCATCTGCTTTGATAGTCTGCAGGGCAGAGGCTTTCAGAGGTCCTTTGTGGCAGGTTCCTAGGTTGTTTCCTGTTTTCTTCTGGCTTTCAGAGGCCCTCTGTAGCAGGTTCCTAGGTTGTTTCCTGTTTTTTTTCTTCTTCTTCTGATGTCCATCCTCTTTGCAGTTCAGGATGGGGATTGAGCATTTTAGTTAGGGTCTTCTCTCTTGCTTAGTTTGTTTAGATGTACAGATTTTAGCAGGTTTATCCTATGTTGTATTGGACATTTGCTCAACCATGTTTGTAGCAGCTTTATTTGTAATAACCAGAAGCTGGAAACAGCCCAGATGCCCCTCAACTGAAGAATGGATGCAGAAACTGTGGTACATCTATACAATGGAGTATTACTCAGCAATGAAAAATAAGGAAATCATGAAATTTGCAGGTAAATGGTGGGACCTCGAAAGGATCATCCTGAGTGAGTTGTCCCAGAAGCAAAAAGACACACACGGTATATATTCACTCATATAAACATAAGGCTCCACCTTTTAATGGTTCCATAACTTCCCTGAATTCCCCCAACTCCGGACTCAGTGTTCAATTTTCTGAGCCTACACAGGACATTTCTCATTCAAACTATCACAGCCAACCTTACTTTCTTTCACCCAACTGATTCTTGTATGTTGATGTTATTAGATATAACTAGATGTCACTTTGGAAATCACTTATTAATTTATTTTCAGTGTCTTTTAAAATTTGTGACTTATCTTCAGATGTATTTCCTTTGAATATACTCTCTTTTGTGTCTGTCTACATTACTATCTTTTCCATCATTATGCTTTCATGCTTCTTATTGCCTTGAGTTTCCATTATGATACTTAACAAATATTCCACTATTGGTACTCCTTGGCCCTCCCTCTTAACAGTTATAACTTCTTGCTATGTGAGATATTTGCTGCAACTATTTAGTTAAATGCACTTTGCAAATGTCAGGAAGAATATAATTCTTAATATTTAGCAATTTGTTCATTTTTTTCCTCTTAATACTGGTAAAATTTTATCAAATGGACTTTCTGTAATGACTGAGATCATCAAGCAGTTTTCTTTTAATATATATTTATATGTTTTAGTCTCCTTAAGTGTTTTACATTATATTTATAATCACTTTAGCTTGTTATAATACATACAATAATTTTTAAAAAAATCATTAGGTCAGAATTAGAGTTTAAAGAATATTGACAATTGTCTCTACATTTTCTTTCTTCTATGGCCTCAGCTTGATGTTGCTACCAAGTTTACGTTAGCATCATTCACTATCCACAGAAAACACTATATGCTAAAAGACACTGTTTTGAACTTTGGTAACATTCACTTGGGTCTTGCTATCTTTTGGTTATTGATTAAATATCCCAGTGGTTTTCAGTTTATTATCTTTAGATTTAACATGTATTTTAAATTTGAATACATTTTTACATTGTAGCTGAAGTGCTTATACCAGCAATAGTATATCATTATTTTCAAATGCAAGAATTAATGATCCAGTAGGATAGTAAATGATTATAATCTCAACTCTCTCTCTCTCTCTCTCTCTCTCTCTCTCTCTCCTTCTCCCTCTCCATACCTCCAGAGAGGGAGAAGGAGAGAGAGAGAGAGAGAGAAGAATGGGAGGAGGGAGGGAAAGGGAGAAAAAGAGACAGAGAAGATCATTTTGTGGCTATCAATTTCCTTCAGTGTTTTACTTCTGCTTCATTTTAACTTTCTTTTCTTCAAAGCAGGTTTATTCTATGTAGTCCAGCTTGGCCTCAATTTTAATGTCTTTCTTGATATTAAGTCTGGAGTTCTAGAATTGCATGTATATGTGTCATTGTTTATATTATTTTTATGTATGTGTTTATTTATTTGATGATTTATTTTTAGACTAGAATTTACTATGCTGTGCATACTGTTCTGAAAATTCTGGGCTAAAGTAACCGCCTTGCTTCAGCCTCCCATATAGCTGGGAGGACCCATTATTATCTTACACATGTTGAGACCCATTCAATTCTCCATACTCTACATTGCTCGCTATTATTTACTCATTAACCCACATATATAAACATATATGTGCATATACCATTAATTTGTAGAAAACATATATTACCACTTTTGAGAAGATGAATTTGACCAAGGCACATTGTTTACCCCTATGGAATTCTTAAAAAATAAGAATGTATCAGATATATTTTTGGTTGGCATTATTGTCCTTAGTATTTTATAGAAATGATACGGCTTTGATGTGTGCTGGTTGGTAACTTACTAATTTATGTACAATGATGCCTACTTAATTAGTGTGAAAAGAAGTTTTGAAGTTCTTTGGATGAGTGGCCAGTGCTAGAAATGTCTCTCAGTCATTTTTGGCCTGGAAACACAGTTGTGTTAGACACGTCTCAGCATTTGGCAAGCAGTAGCCATCATGTGTTGCCCTCAAGTCTTTGCTCTTGCTTCCATCTCACAGCTGTTAAGTGTCTGGCTTTTCTTTCCTACTTGTTTTAGGATCTCTTGCCTTTGACATGATGCAAGTTTATTATTCTAATTTTTTTATTATGTTGTGTGAACTTCTCATCAATAAGTAGCCTCTATCCTTTAATCATAGATCTGTTATTCTGATGAGATTTGCAAAATTCTTACCCAATGTCTTTAGTTCTTTTTTTCTTCTGTTTCTTTTTTCGCACTAATCTCTTACTTTGGACTCTCATAGTTTGAATTCTAGAATGTTTTAATTTGATTTTAATGTCTAAATATCTCTTTCGCACTTTTAATCTCCTTGTCCCTCTGTATTACATTCAGAATAATTTCCTCAGATCTAGGTCCGGGCAGTCGGGTTCTTTCATCCAGGGCATATAATCTGCTTTTAAATCAATTTGTTAGTCCCTCCATTTTGATCCACACTTTCATCTCTAAACCACACCTAATAATTTCTTCTGTGTGATCATATTTTACAGTTTATAGTTCTTTCAGTTTAAATTTTTTAACCTTCAGTTATTTAGACACCTCCATCACCACTTTATAATCTATATCTGAAAGTTGTAGTCTTCAGTCCCTAATAATCTGAACTTGTTATAGACTTCTTTTATTGGTGATATATTTTCTAAATTCTTTCATTTTTGGTTTAAATAATAAATTACATTTTGCTGTGCTTCATCTGCAAGAAGCTGAGGAAAAAAGTTCTTTTGTTGTTTTTGTTTTGTTGTTTGTTTTTGTTTGGGCTCCACTGAGATCTTGGGATGTCTAGACCATTCTCTGCGTGAGATGCAGATCCTAATTATTTATTGAAAATCCAGCCACATGCTACCAGTCATAATGTGGATACATTTTTATTCCCACTCTCTTTTTTTCTAGTATCTGTTTTTCCCCTTGAAGAATCAAGTGATTCCTCACTTGGACTATATATGCATACATTAACGTATTATCTGTGGTGTGTCTATGGCTAGTTGGTATTTGCTGACAAGAGTATCAATGCTTAAAAGAGAGAAAACACAAATCTGTCCCTGTCCTCATACCATACTCACAAAGTAACTCAAAATGGATCAATGGCTTAACGCTCTGCAGATAAAACTACAGCCTCATTAAAAGAGGACATGACTGTAAATCTTCATGACTTTGAACTTGGTAATGGATACGTAGATATGATACAAAATGCATAACATTATGTGCTGGGTTAAATGTTTGTGTCCCCCAAATCCATATGTTAAACTCCACAACATGACAGTATATGAAGGTAAGACATTTATGAGTAACTAGGTTTAGATGAGATCATATGTAAGGCCCTCATAATAAGCTTATATTAGTGCCATTATATGATTGCCTCCCATGCCAGCATAATGTAAACTAGTAGAGGGGACCACGTCATCGTCATCAACATCACAAATCTACTGGTTCCTTGATACTGAGCTTCTTAGCTCTAGATCTTTGAGAAATAAGCTTGTTTTGTTACAATACTCAGTGTGCAGTGTGATATTATGGTAGCTCCACGATAACATAAATCTGGAATACTGTTTCAAGGCACACTTAAAAATGTGGAAGTACCTTTGTGTTTTTGTGATGAGTAGAGTTTGGAGATGCATGATAGAAATATGCACATCTGAAGTGATTCTGGTAAGAGCTTGTAAGAAAAACAGGAAAGCTAAAAAGATTTCTCTTCCTGAAGACATGCCCAGAACCAAGACAACGCTCAGACCTAAAGATTCAATTGTAGGGCCACCAAGATGGCTTATCAGGTAAGGATGCTTGCCTGCCAAACCTGATATCATACATTTGAAGCCTGGAACCTACACAGTGGAAAGAAAGAACCAACTCCTACAAGTTGTTCTGTGTTATATATATATTAAAGTTTGGATGTATATGACTGCATTCATCTTGGATTTTGAACTTTCTTGTGACCTGTCACTCCATCCTTCTTTTCTACTTCTGTCTTTGATGAAGGGAATAGCTCTCTCATTCTTATCTCTTCACTGTCTTCAGAAACACCGTGTTTTCAAAGGCTCAAAGCTGGACAGGAGTCATACCCCAGAATGAATCTGTATTCTAGCTCAGTTTAGATCTAATTTGGATGATGGTATTCTGGGTATTAAGGTTTGGAATTGATGATGAGATAAGGTAAGATTCTGGTGAATACTGAGGGGAAAAATGAATGTAATTTTTGTGAATGTGTGTATGCTACAGAAAAGACATAAATAAATAAATTGGATTTCAACAAATTTAAAATGATGTATATCAAAGGACATTATCAAAAAAGTACAAATATTCTCCACAATATGGAAGAAAGTATAGATCTGTTATCTAAATAAGAACCTTCATACAAGTCATAAAAGACAAAGAATTACAACTAAAGAACAAATAATTGAGTAGACCTTTCTCCACAGAAGACACAAAAAAGGCTGGTAATCATAGGAAAAGATTATCAACTTCACTGAGAAGTACAGTTCAAAACAAACAAGTGTACAAACCAAAACGAGATAACAGTTTACTCCCACTGTGGCAGACGTAATAATAATGGGAAAGTCTTATGACTCTAGGATTGTTTAGATCCCTTCAGGACTAGCATGAGCCTTGCAGGGATGGGAGAAGGTAGAGGCAGTGCAGAGCCGGGTGTGGAAATGGCAGGGGTGGTGGTAAAGATAGTGCATAATCTGTATGGCTTTTCGCAGGAAGATATGAACAAACATCCACTCATCTCAGATAGGACACTGAGGATGGACTGAAAAAAATACTCCTCCCAGGTTTACTTCGGTAGACGAGTGAGTTGATCGGCACGACTTACAATGGTGAGTGTGAGTGTGCCACTTAGAGGAGTCCGGATGACCTGAAGGCAGCTGAAGCTACTGAAAAGCTAAGCTAAGCCCAGCATGAATGGCAGCTCACTCAAGCTTTTTGGTGGAAGTCCTTGTTCCACTTGCAGGCAGCTCAACAGTCAATCTCCTCTCCCTACCATTGTTTATATAATGTGGAGATAGGGAACTTGTGAATCTTGAAAGTTTCAGGAACTTCCTAAGACTTGTGTGTCCTTCATTTCCTGAGCCCTTTAAACTTCTGTCTTTCCTGGGTCTTTAGGAGGCTCCCTCAGGTTGGAATGTTTTAATCTGCAGGAAGTTGTCACACAAGGTCATAGGTGAAGCTTCTGACTTTGTTTTATGCAGTTTGTGACTGTTAATCTCCACAATGCTCATAACAGCTCCATGAGACAGGTTCTATTAGCATGTCAGATTGTATATTAAGAATTTGAGCCCCAGCTATTAACCCATATCGATTTGGGTCTACCCATAAATACTCACATACTGAAATTCCCCTAAGCTGAACATTCACCAGTCAGAAGTTCCAAGGCATGAGCTTGGAGAGAAAGATTTGAGAAGAAGGCATCTAAGAGGCCCCTGATAATTCACAGGCAAGCTCTGCTGCAAACTCTCCAGTATGCACATTTGCATTTTCTGATGCTTGCCTTCTTCTTGGCCACTCACTTCCTTCACGCCAAGGACACCCATCCTACAGAGTCTTGCTCTTTTGTTTCTCCTTCTTCATACCAGTTCCACTGATACTTCCCATTGCTTAATTATGATGCTAAGCACCACCTCCATGCCAATCATTTACACAGTCTTTTATCCACACTGCTTTTGGAAATAAAGCTTGCCTCCATTTCTTTACAGATGTACCCCATAGTGCTAATTCAGTATGGCATTGGCACCAAGAAGGGAGGTCGACCTGGGATTGACGAATTTCCCTCCTGTGCCTACCCGTAACCTGCTCCTCAGGCTCCTCTCCATGGACTCCCATCACCCTCAGCTCCATCCATCACAGCTGCAGCTCAGCCTGCTGATGTATTACACTAACATATCATTAGTGCAACGGCAGAGCAAGGAGCTCTGATGATGTATTGGGGCCATACATCATCAGAATGAGTCACTCGATGATGTATAACTCAAAAGATGGTACTATCCAGGGAAATGTGGACATAGCATAAATCAGGGCCAATGTTAAAGAAGAAAACCCAGGACAGCCTTGGGAGGAAAATAAAGGTTCAGAGGTCTCCCGCGTAGGGGTTGAGAGACAAAACTAGTAAATTCTTAACTGCTCAGATGGAAGCTTTCTGTTAGCAGAGGGTTTCTTAATGACTAAACCAGATCATCAGCATTCCCTGGTGACACTCGCAGTTCCCTCGCATCTGGAAGTCAGCTCGCCTTCTGCATTCCTGCAAAGCCCCCTTGCCTTGATGGAGATCCAGTGTCTATCAGATCAAAAGGGGGCTATTTCTAGTCTGTGCTTCATCAGAGTCCTGTGGATCCCTCATCCTTAGGTCAATTGGAAGTGCTTTTCAGACCACAGTGGTTCAAGCTGGCCTTCTTTCAGAGGCTCTCGCTTGTAGCCACTGATTAATGAAATTCCTTTGACTGAGGAATGAGTCTAGTGTTTCAAACAAACGAGAAGCTCTGGATCCTACATGATATACACTTTTAGAACATAGCTAAAGATTTTTACCTGTAAGTATGATAGAACCTTGGTAGAAACCGCCTTTGCTTTTCCTTTCTCAATATAGCAATAAAAGAAGTCTGTATAATGCTTGTCTAATGCCCAGATTAGATTTTTGTGCCGCAGACTGTTAGATTGGACCAGAAATGATGACACTTGAGTTTAGGACTAAAATTCAATGGTTTTCAGCTTTATTCCATTCATAGGGAGAAAAGCTATGTTGTGTTCAGCCACCTTTCCTCATCCTTAGATCGGAGGAGTGAATGGCCAAGAGCATCAACCTCTTTGTAACCTTAAAAAGTGGTAGATAAAGAAGTCTTCCAAGAGGGAGTTGAGAGCCCTAGGGAAGAGGGGGAGGTAAGACCACACGCAGGCATACTGGGGAAAATTAACATTTGGGTTTAATGCTTTATTTAATGCCAAACTGTCAGCTTGAGATCTGAGGCCCATGCATACTGATTCTGTCCTTCGACCCATACAAAATAAAATCAGAATCAAAGCCTAGGTGCTTCAGGACTGCAGAACATCACAGCTCAGCCCCTGGCATCTGGGATCCATTAAGGCAAGAGGTCTTCCTCTGGGGGTTTCTTTCCCTAGTCCCCACCCACAGTCAGCAAGGGAGGAGGCAGCCAGTGTCGGCTTCCTCTCCAGCACTGGGGCAGTCGCTGTGACTCATTGCCTTTGTTTATTGCAAGCTCTGCTGTGGACTTGATCCTGGAGCTGAGCACAATCAGAAGGCCCTCCTGGCAGGGTACAAAAGGGCCCGAGCCCGCCATAAAACACAATGGCGCCCTTTTCCCTCCCTATGGGGAGAAGGGGGGGCTCCACCACCTGAACAGCAGTTAAGAGACCAAAATGCATTTTTTTTTATTGTTCACAAATACTTATGCCTTCAAAGACTTTTTAAAAGTTGAAACAAAACAGATCTTGCCTCTGTTCTTTATATTTTGGTGGGGGTGAGGAGCTAGGCAGGGGAGGAGAATGAAGGAGATGATAAAGCCAGCACATTCCTTGGGGGTTGCTTATAAATGAACAAAACTTGAGAGGGATCCCATAATGCCTTTGGGCTGTCACCTACATCTGCAAGCTCTTCCTCTGACTGTGCTGTGCAGAACCGTGAGGCATTAGGGACCACGACTGTATGAAAAAAGCCAGAGGAGTGTCCAGAGACAAGTTCCTATAGGCTAATACAACTCATTGGTCAACCATAAGAAAAAGAATGACTGTGGAGAATATGCCAGAGTTACACCAACTAGCACCAATCAACTTATTTGAAGGAAATCTTGGGTCAAGCTAGGTGGTGGTACAACCATGCAAAGATCTTGGAGGTTTGGCCCAATGGGCCTGCAGATGAGGTCCATGTTGTGGGTTTGATTTGTCAGACCTTCCAGACCCTGTTTAAGGTCAACAAGAACTGTGGCTGCAGAGGTGGCAAAAGGTCCCGTGACCACCCCACATCAGGCATTTTTCAATACTTGGCTTCTGTGATTTCCCATTCAGTATTCCTAACACCATGTGCTTTCCTGCGACCTGTGTTCAGGTGAAGAAACTGAGGCTGGCACTGTTGCTGTGTCTGCGGCCGTCTCATGACTAGGAAGTAGCACAGAGGCCTTAGATCTCTCCACTACTTCATCTCATGCAAGGCAATACATTGTCATACAGACACATCATCATGCTATGCTTGTATTCACTCTTGTATTTATCTTCTACGCCCCTCTCAGATAGTGCACACACAAGCATCTCCTGCATATGACAAATGCATGCAGTACTTCTCCCCTTGCCCATTCTCAAAATGCTTGTTTCAAAGAAGGCCTGAGACGGCCAGAGCCCACACCTAAAAACAAACAGCAACAGCAAAACAACTCGCTAAAGTTTGGAATGATAATTATTTTCTCTTATTGCTGATTTTAGACTCTGTCTTCTGTATTTATTCATTCTTCATCTATAGATTTAACTAGCCATGGGTTGAAAATATTTGAAATATAAATGTCTCTATTGAATGCATATTTTCTTTGTTTTTGTTTATTTTATTTTATTGCTTGCCTAGATTATATGCCAACACTAAGACAGTCTATATATGAGAGTTGAGAACCCATGGATATTAATATCCATCAGAAGATTTGGAGCCAGCTCTCCTTGGATATAAAGAGATGAATGTTTTTTGTTTTGGCTTTTGATAAAGTAAGGAACAACAAAAACAACCAAAAAACAGTGCCAAAGACCAGAGGCCACTTGCCCAAAGGCACCAAGTAAAGGCACAAAAAAGCCAGGTTGGTGGGGTTGTTGGGACATCTGCTCCTCACATGGTTGAAGGCTTGGGCTCTATTTACCCAATACTTGAATTTCCTTCATGAGTTCTGAGCCAGAGTCTGGGCCTGGTCCTTTAACAACATCTTCATCATCTCCTGTCCTTACAGACTGTGCTCTGAGCCCAAAGGGCAGCAGTGACACAGACAGACAAAATAATTTCACTTCTTAAATTATCTGAATCTCTAAAATAAAGAATAACAGTAGCAATAAAAACACCCTTGCCACATTATTTAATGCCCCACCCTTCAACATAATAACACACGCTTTAACAAGATGGAGGTGCACAGACTAATACAATATATGGTTTAATTAACTAAACTTATGCTGTAATCCACATTAGAAGGCCATGATTTAGCACACACTCTCATCCTCAGGACAGAATAATGCAAACAGCATAATTAAAAGTTGATGAGAAGTATATTTATTGGGCACACAGAAAGAAGAGACACCCAGATTTATGACACACAAAGTAAACCTTTAGTTTACAATATAATTAATATTTTAAAAACCACAGTGTGCATATAATGCAGCTGTAGAGTCCTCCTCCACGGAAGGATAATTTCTTCTGCGCTGATCTTGGCCCCGTTTAATAGTAAATTATGTTCCCGGGCATATACAAATGTAACATGATCTATTATGATCTGGAGATGATGCTCATTGAGATGTCTGCAGCTATGATAGATCACAGTTGCATGTCTCTGAAGACATGGAGGATGGTTGAAGGGCCAATTATTTATCTGTGGCACAAATTCCATGCCTATTAGTCACACACACAGTGACGCAAAATGAGGGTATGCCACTACATTTTAATCAATCCCTGCTCAAGAAACTCCCTCTTTAGCACAGAGCTGAGGTGCATGGCTGTTTGTAGGGAGAGAGAAGATATATGGAAAAGGAAGCTGTCTGGGTCAGTGGGAGGCCAGCAGGGACAGGCTCAGAGTCAGCAAGAATGCTCAACATCCATTTGGCTCTGAAGACTCACCAATGTTTCAAAGATAAGGATAAAGGTTTAATTGCAGGCAATTCCCACAACAACCCTAGGTGTTTATTCATGCCTACTATGCAGACCAAAAAGGTGAGGCTGAGAGAGACAAATACGTCAGAGAAAATAGAGCCAGGGTTCTCAGTCAGGTCCTGGTACTTACTCTGTTCTTCCCATGATGTGGAGAGGATCTTGAAGAGAAGCAAGCAATACTTCTGAACAATCTGACCCACAATCCTCATTAGTGTCCCCAAATCACTACAGACTTTGTTCACAAAAGCCTCAAACTTTGACCCCCAACTCCAAGAATATTCCAACTAGTATAATAATGGCTGCCATTTAATAAATACATTTTCCTTTGAGGCTTTAAAAAAAAAAGAATTGTCCTCATATATATCTAACTATATATCAGTTACCTTCTCATCTTTTCTATTCTTTCCCAACCCAAGAATTGGGTCTTGAATATATACTTTTGTTTTTAATGAAACAGAAGTACTCTATTCTTGAGAGACAGTAAGATGCTTTTTGCCCAGACTCTTTGTTATCCATTCTGTTTATATTCCCCAGGCTGAGGATCCTACTCTGTGGGCTTTACTGCACATGGATGGAGTTTTTCTGGGTATTCCCTTTTCTGTTGTCTGTCTGTTCTCTTTGTCTTATCATTCTCATATGAAGCGTATTAGAAAGCAATGCCTGACTAAATTAGCTTATTCCATACACACACATCACACACATGGGACAATCACAGCATTTCAATAGAGAATGGGCAAACAATGAAGCATATAGCAGAGCTACTAAAAACTGCAGGGGCCCAAAGCTATTGTTTCAGCCACATCGTTATCTGAACCTTCTTACTCAAGGTTCACAGCAAAAGACCGGGAGAAGGGGAGAGGGTCCAGGTCAACATTACTCTACTTCCTGTTCAACTGAAGCCCAGACTTACAGTGGAAGCTAGTGTGGTTTCCTTTGCCTCAGGAAGAACTCATTTGGTGTGAGGTTGTGTAGAGATCCATTGGGTCCTGAGGAACACCAAGTCCCAGAAGGACATGCCATGTCCTGGGTGTGAGCTTTGAAACCCTGTCACTGCTGGTCTGTGTACTGGATAAGACTGTACTCAGCTTTCAAATGAAGATGTTTTCTAGAACCTGAGTGAGATGTTTACTAAAATCCTAATTTGGGAAACATTCTCAGGAAAGAAGTGTGTAGATGAGACATATGAAATAAATTTAAGTGCGAAGTAGATAAAGAAAATAATATGAGTGCTTCTCCATTATCTGGTTCATTACACTTTTTAGTGCTTATTAAAATGGTTAAATGATTTAATTTTGTTTGAAAAAAAAAAGCAGGATGAAAAGGGGAATGAGAGATTAAAGAGATAAACTGCTGAGGTTTCCATTTTGGAACTGGTTTCAGAATGAGGCTTCAATGAGAAAATTAATTTGTGGCTCTCTCTGGAGGAGCAGTCAACACTGGGCATGCAACACATTCTATTTGCCTTTTTTTCTTAATTGGCATGGCCTTCTCTGGGGAAAGCTCAGGCTAAGCTAAATAGGAGGATAAATCACTTTTAGTGTGGCCCCTCCTGGGTCATGGATAATTTTTCTGACAGCCATGTCAGATCAGGGTGCTAATGGACCAGGCGACTCCTCAGTGTACCAGCATTGAAAGTGTAATTTCCTTCCTATTTGCACACCTTTTCTAAGAAACACACTCAGAGTAGCTAATAAAGAGCCCTGGTACAGTTTGCAGAAAGAAGCTGTGGGAAAGGGCTTGGCTGTTCTTGGCCAGGCAGATGTTAGGCTTTGCTTCTAGAACTACACTTAAGTACTAAGAGGGCTTTTTCCATCTGCCCTATTTTTTTACGTAGGATCTTCTACTGGGAAGTCACAAGTCATTCCCTCCATGATCACATAGATTGTTGGTATAACTATTGAAAAGGAATACTGTCATGGTGTGATTCATATGTTAAGTGCTTCACATGTGCTCATGAGATTGAATGCTTGTTCCCTAGCTTGTAATACTGTTTCAAAGGTTCGGGAGGCTTTAAAAAGATGAGATCTCACTCGAGGGCTGGCCCACTGGGGGAAGGCCTTGAGGATTTTTAGCCTTGCCCTACTTCCTATTCTCTCCCTGCCTCCTGACTGCAGAGGAATATGCTCGGTCAAACCCTGCTCCTCCTGTCATGCCTTCCTTACCATGGTGGACTGTACCCCTCAACCTATGAGCCAACATAAATCCTCCCTTCCCTAAATTGCTTCTTACCAGGTATTTTGTCACAGTGATGAGAAAAGTAACAGACGTTGTAATTAATATTAAAATACTTGTTTCTGCCTTGCATCGTGGCTTGAATGTAGTTGGTATTTATCCTTCAACATTTCGTGTGTTAGAACCTGGGTAGCGGTGTGGCTGTGTGGAGTGGTAAGGACCATAGTGCAGCAGGACTTGATGAAGATAATGAGGTCATGGATGCATGAGCCTTGAAGGTACTGAGGCTGCTCTTGTGAACTGAACAATTGTGTGAGAAGGCGTTGCTCTAAAGCAAATGTGACTACAATGGTTTCCCCTCTTGCATTCCACCATGCCATGTGACCTCTCCCTCTGCATAGTGCTAGTTTCCTGTTTATTTCTCTTCCGTCCATGTTGTGGTACAGCCAGAGCAGTGGTTCTCAACCTTCCTAATGCTGAGACCCTTTAGTACAGTTCCTTGTGTTTTGGTGACCCCAACACATAAAATTATTTATATTGCTTCTTAATAACTGTAATTTTACTTCTGTTGTGAATCATGGTGTAAAAGTCTGTATATTATGACACTTTTAGGTGAATCTTGTGAAAGGATCATTTTACTCCCAAAGGTGTCATGACTGATAGATTAAGAACTGCTGAGCCGGAGGATCCTTGTCAGAATGATGGTGCCATCCTGTTTCAGACCTCCAGTAACCAGAATTGGGAGTAAAACAACAATAAAAACAATAGTAAAGCTCTTTATAAGTTTTGGGGCCTCAGGCAACTACAGCAGCACAAAATGAACTAATACACCAAGTAAAGTACTGGGACCTTAACATATATGCCCTTAAAACTCACTCCATATCTGGACTTATTTGGACAATGCCAAATGGTAGAAATGTTGAGCTTCAAAATAAGCTCACAGAAAGGTACCCAAGTAGGGAGACTACACAGCCCGGAGACTGTAGCAGACCCGTCCCACCAACAAGCCTTTTCCAACTGCAGTTTGGAGATTGTGAGGATTCCCACAGATAATCCAAGTTAGTCTTTGTGAAGTCTTTTATCAAAAGTGAGAGTCCTTTAGATACAGTTTTCAGGTTTCTGGATATCAACATGCAGTTCTGTGCTAGGATTTAAGGGTACCCTTGATCTTCTGATCTCAGGTTACCTTCTACCCCTACCTCAACTGTGAACATTTTTGTCCTAAATGATAGTTGTATCCAAGGTTGATGATATTTTCACTCTGAATGGAAGACAGAAACAGTCCGCCCTTCCTCGCGTGTCCCTGACCATCACACAGTTGGCCCAACAAATGAGCACTGCTTAGGAGTGTATTACATCTCTCCTCAAAAGGGTGTGAGCTCCTGGTAGACAGACACCATAGTCTTATACATTCTGAGATGAATCTTACAAATATCACTGGGCCTGACACATAGTAGCTCCTTGACAAGAAGTACTGAATGGGTTGAGAATAACAAAATAAGATTCTCTCTTGGGGGAAATTAGAGGAGATAGGAAAGCATATACCTACTTGCAAGGTAAGGTAGAAAGCATGGAGCTCCTGAAGTGGTACAGGCCCTAAACATGATGTCAGCTTGATGAATGAATGAAATGAGATGTGTTATGTGAGTGTGTGTCTCAGCGCAGGACATTAGTGATTGAGTAGCTCTCGTGGGGCACAACATGGCTCAGAATGATGTTGGTACAGCTGGTTGAGCCCTGCATTAAGGCTCTCAGAGGAAATCCTGTGTACTAAGCAAGCATCTTCTCTTTGAATTCAAGAGGAAATCCTAGGAACCGACCAAGCAAGAATCTTTTCTTTGAATTCAAGAAGTTGATTTTTCACCTTCTTTCCCAACTGACCTCTGCAACAATGTTAGTCTTCTCAGAATGGTACCAACGTACCTCTTTCCCATCCCATCATCTGTTCAGGCCCAAATGGAAAGACTCCCAAGGGCCTGCCTATTAGATAGCCCTTCTATACAACATTTGAGTCTTGGGGTTTACAATAATGGCTCCTAAATGAAGAAAAAGGAGCCCTATGTGCCTGTGACAATGGAAAGAAGCTGACAAGACAAGTCAGAGGCCTGGGAAGTCCTTGGTAGTCAGGTCTCATTATTATCTCCCAGCAAAGAACCTAATAGTTGACATACCATCCATGCTGGATGTAAGGGAATGGCTAGATAGAAGCTGTGCACTACTGCCATCTTCTCTGTTGACAGAAATGTCTATCTTGCTCAGTATGAGCATCATCATCCATTGGGTAAGAAATTGACAGAGGATTTCTGTCTCTGGCTATCTGCAGATGTAGGCGAAGGGGTGCCTGATGCCCCTGACTGGGACTGGCTTGAACTGGTGCTAAGGATATGTCAAGCAAAGATCTTCTCTTTATCTCAGTGCTTCCCTCTCAGGAGCCTTCGGTCTCTATGACAAAATCCTCTGCAAACTGCAGTGAGAGCAAAACGCCAGCCTCTGCCTTTCATAATGGATTTGGGCATAAATGAGGGGTGTTTCTAGGTAACTCACCCTGCCCTACTTTCTCCCACATGCTATGTACCAAAGTCAACCAGAGAGCAAAAAGAGTAGGACCAGAGATTTAAAACAGAAAAAAAAACATCTCCCCTTTCATGATGCCTATACTCACAAATATGCATTTTGTATTTATACAGCATATTAAAACTCCAAAACCTACAGTAATGCAACATTAAAAGCAAGGAAGACACCAAGTGAAGGGTTTATGGCATTGTTAGCTTGCCTGCACTGATTCTGTATAATGAACCTCACCTTGAAATTCAAGCCGTGTACCATGTGGCCCACTTCACCCCACCAGGCAAACCTCAAACCTTTTGCGTTCTGTGAATTCCATTACTTCAAATTGCAATATTAATAACTGAAATGTGCAGCTGAGAAAATGCTAATTTTCTGCTTTCCCTTTCACTTTTTTTTCTTTTATTGGTATCTCCCTCTAATTAGAAAAGCAGGGAAGAAAAAGCAGCATGGACAAGGAGAAAACTTACCACATGAATGGGCAATACTAGGATTTATGGGAGGGGAAACTGAGGCATGGGGATGAGTTTTCCTCCTGAGGGAGAACAGAGGCCTGGGGGTAAACTTACGGACCTGAGATCTTCTGGGAACTGGAGTCACAGATAGTTATGAGCTTCTGTGTAGGTGCTGAGAACTGAACCCAGGTCCTCTAAAAGATCAGCAATTTCTCTTAATCTCTAGTCCAGCTCTCTACCACCTGCTTAAGATAATTTTATTTTGAAGCATGACTTACATTCAGAACAGACCTGCACTGTAAACAACAAAGGAAAGCATTCTATTTTTAGTTATGGAATCCACCAAGTGTAATTTAATTTATAAAGTAGCCTGCATGGCAGTAGGCTTAGGTAGTGGAGGAGAGATGAGCCTCTCACAAGTTACACACTAACATCAGCAACATGTATTGCCTAGTGGAAGAGCTATCCCTCATTTCTCCCAGAGAAGCTAAGACTGGGGTCTAAGGTAGAGAGGCCAGAGATAACCTTGGCTACTCATGCCATCTGTGGTCAGGTTAACAGAAGGGTCAGTGACAGTCGGACTTTTATTTTTTTATATTTTATTTACTACAATTAATTCACTTTGTATCCCAGCTGTCTCCCTCTCCCTCAGCCCCTCCCATTCCTGCCCTCCCTCCCTCTTCTTCTCCCATGTCCCTCCCCAAGTCCACTGATAGTGGACATCCTCCTCCCCTTCCATCTGACACTAGTCTATCAAGTCTCATCAGGACTGGCTGCATTGTCTTCCTCAGTGGCCTGGTAAGGCTGACCCCCCTCATGGGAAGGTGATCAAAGAGCAAACGACTAAGTTCATGTTGGAGACAGTCCCTGTTCCCCTTACTAGAGAACCCATTTGGAGACTAAGATGCCATGGGCTACATTTGTGCAGGGGTTCTAAGTTATCTCCATGAATGGTCCTTGGTTGGAGTATTGGTCTCAGAAAAGACCCCTATGCCCAGAGATTTTGGTTCTCTTGCTCTCCTTGTGGAACTACTGTCCCCTCCAGGTATTTCTATCTCCCCCTTCTTTCATAAGATTCCCTGCACTCTGCCCAGAGTTTGGCTATGAGTCTCAGCATCTGCTTTAATACCCTGCTGGATAGACTCTTTCAGAGGCCCACTGTGGTAGGCTCCTGTCTTGTTCCGTGTTTTCTCCCTCCTCTGATGACTATCCAATTTGCCTTTCTGAAATGAGGATTGATCATCTTACCCAGGGTCCTCCTTCTTGCTTAACTTCTTTAAGTGTACAGATTTTGGTATGATTAGACTTCTTAATGGATTAGGAGCAGGACTGTCTTAGCCCTTGCTGGTGCTTGTGGAATTAAAAAAAAATTGTAAGAATGGCTTTATATTCTAAGAGATGTGACTATAGAGTACATATTTCTCTGATTCTTGGCTAAGGCAGGGAAAGCCACTTCTGTGCAGGATTGATGGACTGAGGAAAATTTCTTTCCCTCCTGTCTTCAGTTTGATGGGTGTCAGCTCCCGATTTCCATTTGCCTCTCTCCATGTTCTGTCTGTCTCTCTCTCTCTCTCTCTCTCAGCTCCCGATTTCCATTTGCCTCTCTCCATGTTCTGTCTCTCTCTCTCTCTCTCTCTCTCTCTCTCTCTCTCTCTGTGTGTGTGTGTGTGTGTGTGTGTGTGTCTGTCTGTCTCTGTCTCCGTCTGTTATAAGCTGTGCTGAGCTGGTGAACACTGGTGCAACTGGAAGGAAATGGAGGAGACAAACAAATAAATGCTTCCTCTCAAAAAGTGCTCATAGATGTCCTTGTCAACTTCCCAACTTGCTCCACCAAAGTGCACTGAGGGCTTAGGACCAAAGAAAGGTATCAGTTGAGACCTGAGTATCTCACACTCCTTAATAAGCTTGTGACATTTTTGTTTTGTTAGATGGTTTGGAACTACATTGCTTGGGGCTAGAGATGCTTCTTCCTGGGTTCTCACTCTGAGGGGATGATTTTTAAGTCAGAGCAACAACTTTACCACAGTGTCCCAGCTCCTATTCTTGTCCTCTGGTAGCAGTGAGATTCGAGTGTTCCTAGTGGGATAAGCCAGGAGAGGGATTGCACCCATGGTGTTTAAAAAGATATTTTTCAAATGATCCAGAACCTGGTGGATAGAGTGAGAAAAGACTTAATGAGGCGAGAGAGAAAGAGAGAGAGGGGGAGAGGGAGAGGGAGAGGGAGATGGAGACAGACTGACAGAGAGAGAGAGAGAGAGAGAGAGAGAGAGAGAGAGAGAGAGAGAGAACATGGAGGGAGGCAAATGGAAGTCAGGAGCTGACACCCATCAAACTGAAGACAGGAGGGAAAGGAATTTTCCTCAGTCCATCAATCCTGTTCAGAAGTGGCTTTCCCTGTCTTGGTCAGTTTATTGAATCCAAAAGGTGCTTACCTCAGCCAAGACAGGCTGCCCTCCCTTCTCCCACCTCTCTTCTCAGGTCCCCACTCTTCTAACAGATGGTAGGCACACACGAGCATTTTTTTTCCTTCTGATGCTAAGCATGATTTACAGGCTTGAGTTATTATTTATCATTATTCATTTTCTGTCAGCTGTGCATTGAAGGTTAATAGAAATGCCAGCATGCTCACTGATTTACTTAGTAAAATATTTGTTCCAAGGTTTAGGTCATATGATTGGTGTCTGAGTGAGTTTCAGGTTTATGCATTATGAAAAGCAAGATGACTTGACCTTCAGCCACCAACACTAGCACCATATATTACTCCAGCGAGTGACCTTCAGAGCCCTAAGATGGAGTAGATGCATTCAACACATGTTAACCCCCTTCATATTGCTGGCATTGTATACATACCAGCTGGGTTTATGTGGTGTAAGCTGAGCCCTGGAACCCATCTAATGAATGGGAGGCAGATGAGATGTAAACTCAGGCTAAACCAGACCCCTGTCTTAAGATAATAAACTGGCCTTGCAGCCCAGCTGCACTGAAGCTGTGTACGCACGGGGATGAATCACTTTTCGTTTCCTCCTGGGCCCTTGCAGCTCAGGAGGATGCAGACGCAAAGACAAGAATGATGCCCTAGGAGAGTGGGCTGAGATGAGGAATCAGTCGGGGTGCCAGGAGAAGGTGGGGCTGGATGCTAGGGTGAGTGGAGGAGAAGGGGATCACTGTAGTGGTGTGCTTGGGCTGGGATTCCAGAGATGGCTCATAAGGAACATGCGTGGACCTTGGTTTCTAGAAGGTTGCAGTCACCCTGGTAGAAGAGACATGCAGAGGCTGGCATCAGAGCGCTGTAAACACAACAGCTATGTAAAGGCAGAGAGTGCATGCTGAAGTCATACAAAGCCAGTTATACCTGATAGCATAGACACTAGAGCTAATCAAGTCTCACTACATGGTGGGTTTGAGTCCCAGGTTCAGAATGAGGGTGCATGCATTGGCATCCCAGCTACACGAGGAAAGCTGACTTAATGTCTCTAAGACCCTTATTAAAAAGAGAAAAACATGCATATGTGGACACATCTGTGTATGGTTTATGCAGGCAGGTATACACTTGTGTTCCTGTCAATGTCAACCTGCCAGAAGTCAACCGCAGTGTCTGTCCTCAAGGGATATCCATCCTGTTTTTGGATATACGGTCACTCACTGGCCTGGATATTGCAAAATAGGCTAGAATGGCTGGTGAGTAAGCCTCAGGGATCCCGTCTGCCTCTTCAGCACTGGGATTAGAAGTATGTCCTACTCTGTCTGTAGTGAGAGTGTGTGCGTGACCCTGCGTGCACGCGTGTGTGCTTGTGAGTGTGTGTGTGTGTGTGTGTGTGTGTGTGTGTGTGTGTGTGTGTGTGTGTGTTGGAGACTGAATTCAGGGCCTCACATTTTCAAGGCAAACAGAATATCAGTGGAGTTGCCTCTTTTCCTCCCCTGCCCCTAAAATGAAGATAATTGTTTTTTAAATCATTTTTATTTTATTTTATTTTATTTTATTTTATTTTATTTTATTTTATTTTATTTTATTTTATTTTATTTTATTTTTATCTGTGTTTTGCCTGTACAAATATCTGAATATCATATATGTGCCTGTTGCTCACAGAAGATAGAAGACATCATTGGACCCCCAGGCTCTAGACATATAGATGGTCATGAGCTGCCACGTGGGTGCTAGAATTGAACTAGTCTCTGGAAAAGACAATGCTCTTAACTTGTGAGGCATCTCTTCATGTATGTATGTATGTATGTGTATAATGTGGCTGTGGTGGGATAGTGTATTTGTCTCTTATGATTTTATAATGGGATGTTGAGGATCTTGCTGAGAACAGCTGGCAAATCTTAGTATTTGACACAAAATCTGACTTATGAGTGGGAAGAAAATGACGTCAGTTGGTGGGGAAACTACGTCCTGCTGGGTTCCAGGAATATGTCACATTCTGCAGCTAGGAATAAATGGTAAGATGTTTAAGAACCAAACTTATTGCTTTATTTTCTTAAACTGTCTCTCTTCCCTCAAGCTGTGCGAAGAACCCACCAGTGCCTCTTCCCATCCGGTGCTACCAAACTGAAGGCATTTCTTTAGGCCTTTAGAGTTGCCTCAAATCCAGTTTTAAAACTCCAAAGTCAGTTGACATTCTCCATTGGGTCTTCCCTATCACTCTGTATCTGATCTGTTCGTTGGTGCAGTCCAGTACCAGCTGGACTTCCCATTTTACAGGTCATATGGATGTCTAAGTTGATTTGCCTGGATTTAGGGAACTAGGGCTTCTTTAATAATTCATGCCAATGGGAGGAAATGTTTTGATCCTTAAATTATTGCCTTTGTCATTTGCTTAGTTCTAACACCCAAAACTTCATCTACTTTTAAAAGTAGTATGACCTCTTTTTTCTAACTGCTGCTTATGGTACTGGAAAAATAACCCCCATTGGGCAAAGACCATGAAAGATGACCTAACAGACAACAAAAATCTCCAAATCAGGAACTAAAGATAAGAAAGTCACCTTCAAAGAAAGCAAACAAAGGGAATGTTTCCAGATATTTCTTACAAACACACACACACACACACACACACACACACACACACATATGTAATACATATATAATATACATATATATTCATTATCACTGGGCATGCTGAAGTGAACTAGATAGAGTGCACAAAATGAAAGGGTCCACTGGTTGTATTTTCATCCATCGATTCTAGACATTAGGCTGCTGTGGGTTGGAGGGCTCCTGTATTTTCAAGACTTCCTGCAGGCTAGTAAACAAACTCTTCAGAGTCAAGTCCAGGTCTGGACCCACATTATTAGTACTTGTTATTTATAATTGAATTACAAGCTTAGCACCAGACAAGACCTGAGAGCTCTCTGTATGTGTTCATCTGTGGTTGATGGCAGCAGAGGCAAGCCTGGGACAGAGATGCCCCCGACAGTGGGTATGCCCTTGCTCCTCTCCATTTGCATCTGTTACAGACCTAACCTTCACCACTAGCTGCTTGCTGGGACCCAGCTGCCCAGACTGGAAGCTTACTCTCAGAAAGTCATATTTCCTCCCTTTGAACAAGAGTAGACATGCCAGGAAACCCATGATGTGTCAGAAATGTTGATGGCAAAATACTACAATGTAATAATAGAGGCAACCTTCAGAGGACTAAGGAAACAAAGCAATTTAAATCTCATTTAAATAATTTCCCCTTCTTCTCCATTGTCATCCTAGCCTGTTCAGTGAGGCCCATCTGAATTCTGAGGGCATCTTCATTCTCCCACAATGGGGGCCGGGTGTTGGAAATGTCCTTCCATTTAATTTCCAGTACTAGCTAAATTATCTATTGCCACAATCTGTGATTGATTTAGTTTTTATTACTCTTGGCTGTGGCAATCTATAAGGACCCAGCTGATTTTCCATTTTTGGGTTTTAGGCTTTATTGCTGTCATTTTAATGACAGATATTAAACACAGAACATCATCATCTGTATTTTCTCCAGCAGGCTTAGCTGGATGCTGTACTTGAACATGAAATGATTCAGGAACTGGTCCTTCCAAAGCTACCTTCCCCTTCTTTCTCCAAGAAACTAGGACAGAAATCTAGGGGTTCTGAGGAAGGATGTATGCATTCCAAACTGATTTCATTATAATACACCAAGTGCATAGTAAATAGCAACAGCATTCTATTTTCCACTATGGTATGCTGAGTTTTCAAAAGAGTGGACCTTTTATGACATGTGCATAAATGCATAAGATGTCCAAATATTTGATCTATGAATTAATGAAGACTTTGTAATTTTTTCCATGTGTAATTTCCCACCAAACATGCTATTATCCTCCTTTCATTTATTCTTTTCTTTCTTTCTTTCTTTCTTTCTTTCTTTCTTTCTTTCTTTCTTTCTTTCTTTGTTTGTTTCCTTGTTTCCTTTCTTAAATTTTTGAGTCAGGGTCTCACTATGTATCCCTAACCTGGACTGCTCTCTCTCTCTCTCTGTATACACACACACACACACACACACACACACACACACACACACACACACATATATATATGTAAACAGAGCAGTCCAATGTATGTACACACACACACACACACAATACACACACACAAAAAAAAAAACCAATACACACACACACACACACAGACTAGCCTTGAACTCACATTCTGCTTGTATGGGCCTCCTGAGTGCTAGGATTAAAAGTGTTCACCACTGAACCCAGCTTGTTCTTTTTTTTTTTTTTTTTTTTTTGAAACATGGTCTTGTTATGTAGCCAAGGCTGGCCCTGAATTCACAGTCTTTCTCTGCCTCTTGAATGTAGGAATTAAAAGCCTGAACCACTGTACCAAGGGAATAAGGAGCATTTCTAAATCTAGAAAAGCACATACTGTGTGCAAGAAATTTATTCTAAGTATAAGAAAACTCAAAGAAGCCTATGATCATATTTTCTACAAACTTGTGATTTACTGATAAAACCAAGAACATACATTAAAAATCCATATCATAAAATATAAAATAGGTTAGAGTTAATAATAAGTGAGCATGAACATTTTCTATGGATATGTGAAAGAGTGAGGAATGTCCTTGGGTTGGGGATGAGAGAGGAATAAAAAGGAAAAGCTAAATATACGAGAAAGCCTTTGGATACTATAACAAGCCTTTTTCTCAGCTGCAGAAAACTCTAGCCCAACCTAGGCCAACTTATTTGCTCATTTGACTAGCTCAGACTCTCTTGACCTTCAAAGGCTGCCAGGACATCATGGGAGCTGAAAATATTTTTAGAGCAGTATCACATAGTACTCCATTAATATACCAAATATTGTGCTTTTATACATCAGTCGAATAAGGGAATTAAAAAAAGACACTTCTTTCTTCCTGATCCTTATGACCATTAAGTCACAATTTATGGATAGTAAGGGTAAAAAGGAGGATGTGCCTATCTAGAAAAATGTAATCACACTGTAGAGTTGGAGTTTTGCCTTATCAAGAAATACAGCTAAGAACAAGTAGAAATTAATATTTATATTTAGCATGAGTCTTGTGGTTAGATGGCAAAAAGATGAATTTTCAAAAATGTTTTCATTGATATCATTTTTCTTGGTAAAGACTAGACAGTGCGATTCTTTTTTCATGAATCATCAAAGTTCAGGATACCTGTCACAGACACAGAGCAACAAAGCAACAGAGAGCAGATTAAGTACTTACCTTCTTTTACCACATCTTTCTATTCCTAATAATTACACATGAATTTTACGTTACCCCCAGAAGCCTGAGCCTGTATCAAGGGTAGAAGGCATTGGTGTCAGGTCTTCTGAAAAAAAAAAAAAAAAAAAAATGGAGTTTGGTGACTTGAAAGAACCAAAGGTAGCCTCAATTTTTTTTTTTAAGTCAGGGGTTATTTTATCCTAGATAACTTCCATATTTTTATTCCTAGAAGAGGCAGTGGATATTTGACATTCCAAAGAGCTAAAGTTAAGTCACAGTCACTAGTTTAATAAACATTTGCTGAACAGCTGTCTGGTTCCAGCCACTGCCCAAGGGACTGAGAACAAGCGACGGGGCACACAGTTAGTGAACGCAGTGTACCTCTGAGGAGTAAAGCCACGGAAGAAAAGGACTCTGAAACGTCTCAAGAAAAGATTGGTTAATTATGTTCACCTTAACTTGTAGGCTCATTGGGGGAAATAATAGATCAGGGAGAAGAGGCTGAAATTCTGGCTGTGGTGATGGTGAGTTTTCTTCATGAATTTTCAGAATATCACACACACACACACACATCCTAAATTGAGGAATTCAGTAAATACACATGGACTCTCTGGAATCTTACAGTCTCATGCGTGGGATTTTTATCCATAAATTCATGGTCAACATTACCACCAAGTGTCCTTCTAATCATCCAGTCAAAGGCTAAGATTAGCAGTGGTTTTGAGCTCACAGTTTCTGCTGCAAGAGCTCTAGGAAGAAAGGAGCCTAACAGAGAATGCAAACATCTCACCTGTATATGTCTTTTATAAACCGTGGGAATATCTTACAATTTCCAACAATCCAAAATCTTAGTCTGAAATATCTCAGGCTGACTCACAGGCCTAGAAATAACTGGGAAAATTTATTGAGCTTAGCTTGTGCTACGAAAATTTCACACTAGAGTGGGATTCATCTTCTGTCACATTGCCAGTATCTCTTGCTGCGGATGTCACAGAAGAGCTTCATGGTTATTAGGTCAAAGAGTTCAGAGCCAAGCAAAGGCAGGATGGGAACAGCCAGGAACAGAGACTCCCTGGGGCACTGTGAGTAACAGTGAGGGTGGTCTTTCTATTTAAACACAATTTGACATCAGAGTCTTGCAAATTCCAGTGAGGAAGACCACTGTCTTACAGGTGAGAGAGGAAAGGCATGAAAGAAGGGCCAGGGACTTGTGTCTTGGGGGCAGGTGTTTTATGAGCTGGTCCCATTACTCCCTTCAGCACTGGTGATGCAGATCAGACATTTTCTTTTTAAGTGAAGCAATTTGCCTGGGAATCACACAATTAGTTTACATTCACTTCTGTCTTTCTCTCTCAGATTGTGAGCTCCATGATCTCATTACCAAAAAGCCACTTCCAAAAATACAATGTAGGCTGAGCAGGAGGTGTGGTTCTTCAGTAGGGAAGTTAAGGGTTCAGAGGTTACATACAAGTCCTTACTGCTCTCACAGAGAATGACCTGAGTGCACATGTACCTGGAACTCCAGCTCCAGGGAGCCAGTGCCTTCTTCTGTAGGCCTTGGACACCTATACTCATATGTACAGACACACACACACACACACACACACACACACACACACACTTAAAAAATAAAATCTTGTCAGGCGCAGGGCACCCACCTGTAATCCCAGCACTCTGTGAAGAAGAGGCAGGTGGATCTCTGAGTTAGAGACCAGTTTAGTCTACAAATCAAGTCTAAAACATCCAAGGCTACACAGAGAAACCCTGTCTCAAAAATAAAATAAAATAAAATCTTGAATAGGGAAGGCAAGCTTGGATGCAAAGGCAAATTCTTCTGGGATGTTCTGATGCCTCTCCCCTGCTAAAATCACTGCATATGCATTAGATATATGGTGCTTTCCTATGCATAGGACTAGAGTCTGGGAGTTTACCACTCTTCCCACTGCCTGTCTCCTGCTGAAGATGCAGTCTGAGTACCTGGTGCGGTTGCCGTGGGAACGACCAAGCCAGGAAGAAGGTGGTATTCAAAAGTCTACCTGGATCCAGCCTAAAGTGAAGGGAGAGAGGCACTCTCTAGAAGACGTCATTTATCATCATCTGCCTGTCATGTCTAGGCTAAAGAGCCCCGAGATGCAGAGGAAGGCGCCTAATTACAAAACATGAGCTACATCACCTCATCTCAACATTTCCTGACTGGCCAGCAGAAGCCGTGTCACCCATCCCCAAACACAGGCGCCCAGTCAACTCCCTCAGATGCAAAGGTCCTTTGTTCTCCTGAAAACTTGCCTTTGTTGGCTAGGTTGCTGTTGTTGTGGTCTTTGGAGGGAGGAAAATGCCGACAACTGGAGTTTTTAATACGGTAAACGTCAGTGTTTATGCCTGCGCGGGCTGGCCTAATTATCCCATGTCCTCTAAAATCTTCTGTTGTAATTACCACTCACTGCAGTGACACCTACTGCTGAAGGGAGAGCCATCAGCGGCAGGAGCGCAGAGCCCAAGCACACTCAGCAAACTGCAGGCAACACCAGCAGCCTGGACTACTTTTGAAACGGTGGGAGCTTCATGAGCCATTTTCCCTCCAGAGTAAATGCCACTCTGGCTGAAAAGTTGGAAATGTTTGTCATGCAGGAAACAAAGCTGTGAATGAATCCTACAGTAATTTGCTTTCCCATAATCCCTTCCTTTCTCTAATCCAGCCTACAGAGGCAACTGATGGAGGCTGGGGGTTGGGGGAGACAATTAGCCCCACTGATATCTAATCTGTGGCACCACTATAGGTATAATAGCTTTTGTGTTATCTACATACTTACTATAGGGCATGGAGAAGTAGCAGAGGAGTTAGGACAGCTCCAGAGGATGGCTTTCTAAAGAGAACACTATGTTAAAGAGGCTAATCCTTCTGGAAAAAAGTGCCCATTAGCACACATGTGTGGCATTGAATTTATATTCACAGTGCAGGGGGAACACTTTGGCCTGGTGACCATGCTCGGAACTGTACAGAGCAGGGGAGGGGGAAGGAAGAGAGTAAAGGGGGGGAATCAATATATTCAGTGTAAGTAAAGTCACAGCAACCTTTAAAATAATAAGACAAATCCATTTATTTCACAAATGTCTTCATTTCCAAATGCCATTGTTTGGGGCATTCCGCTGTCACGGTCCATGACATTTTCGAAAACCTGGCTCTTAATCATTTAGGTGTAGCTGGAGTTCTCAGGCAACAGCCAAGTTAAAAGATTATACATTCACCCTGCTGCTCCGGCAGGGAAGATCGACTTTAACAGCCTTGTCCTGTGGGGTGAAGGAGGGAGCCTGGCGGTGGGGGAAGAGGCTCGAAGAAAGACAAGGCTTAAATATGGACAGAAAAGCTCAGTTGTATTGCTATATACAATGAAAAGTAATTACAGAGAAAAATGAAAGCTGTTTCTTGCTGTTAGCAGGAAGAATAAGAGAATTCTGTACCTTTTTAAAGCTCCGAGTCCATTTTGATGTAATTGGTTCTGGAATTATTTATGACATTAATTGCTGCGCTATCGACTGCCTGTCAGTGGCTCTGGCAGTTAGTCCATCTTTCTTAGCAGAGACAGCCTGCTCAGCCCAAACTAGACTGACAAGCTAATTATACCCATCTTCCCCTTCAATGACAAATGCTGTTCATCAGAAACCTTTCTAGAAATAAGCTCTCATTCTTTCCCCTTTTTCCTGAGCCAGACAGAACGGATATCTCAAGGTGCAGATCACAGCTAAAACTCAGCTCACAGGGCTATTAGCTCCGAACATCTCACTTGAGCCAAAAACCCTAAGCATCTTATGTTATCAAACTGCATGTCATTCCGGGATGCTACTTTTCAGGCCTGAGCAGAGGCCCAGCCTGTCAGTCAGAGCAGTGCAGAGTGAGCCCAGCTGACTGAATTAGCCATGCTCCTCTTTAACCATCTACCCCAGCTCAGGTGATGAGATGAGCTCAGCAAGCAGCCTCCGATTTCTACAGTGAATACAGTATGTGTGTGTTGTGGGGCAGGAGGTAGATTCATGGTTGCTTATTGCAGAGGCACATTTTGTGGAGGCAAACTAAGGACCCCCTCTAATTACCTGGTGGCTTTATCCAGAAGGCTATTCGTGACCGATTTGTGTGATTGGTTCTTGAAATCAAGGTATATGTACCTTGCAGTTCTAGTAGATCCTCTTGGAGACATTATGTCTGTGTCATCAGACACCTACATTTGGCAACTCGAGAAAAGGCACAGAGAAGGAGGTGTTTAAGACAAAACATGCTCATATAGGCAGGTGGAAAAAAAATTACTGACAGCATTGCAAAAAGATGCAGCCTCCTTTGGAAATGCCAGCTAGCATATTCCCTTTGGTGGATCTGGCCTTTGTTGGTGGTAAGTCAGCTGCATTAATTCTCATCATAAATGCCGCAAACATTTAGGGCAAGGAAGATTCACCCGTGCCTCATTACCTGGGCTTTATAGAGAGGCTCAGTTTCCAGACTCTCTAGATGGCCATAAGCATGTTACAAACTTAAAGCCAAACCTGTGATATAAGATTACCATAGTTCTACCTCCAAGACAAGGTTTCACAGAAATGTGTCTCCAGAAATTATTAAGACATTGCTTAAAGAAGAAATCCAACACCTACCTGGAAGGCAGGATCATAATAGAAGGAAGAATGAATCTTTGAGTCAGAACAACCTCTGGCTGCAGCTGCTTGGAGAATCTGCTCAGAAGGCCTTGGAGACTGTGGGATCTCAGGCTAGCATTTAGTGCTTCAAGATCCTGCTTAAAAATTTGCTACTCTCTTTACTTATGATTGAATAGAATGTTTATAGAGGCAAGTAGGGGAAGAGTGGGGCAGGCTAGGGTGAACTTGTATTGTGTGGGCTAACCAGAACTACATTTCCAACAATTCTGTATTTTCAGGCTCCATTTTCCTTGAAGCTGGAAGGAGGAAGTAGAGGTGCAGCCACGGTCCTTAGCTCTTCTGAGGCCTTGTGGCTGTGGCTCCAGTTGCTTGTTTGTTGGTTTCACTGGTTGCTGCAAAGAGCATCAGGATGCTCACATGTCCTCCAGCAACTGTCAGGCCTTCTCTGCCAGCATTCCCACTGTGTGCCCCAGGTGCCAACAGAACCCAGCAGCGTCTCTCTGGAATTGGAAGCTCATAAAAGCTGAGACTCCTTTGGCTTCAGGAGTACCACACTGTCTTCCTGATTGTGGTTCAGCTTAGTAGGTTCTGGCTTATCCTTGCTCTTCCTACTTGTGTTCTTTTTGTTTGCTGGCCCAGTGCTATGTGAATAGTAAGCCCTATGTATGTGCAGGGTCCACAAAAGTGGATTCAGTCAACCGAGGATCAAAAAATGTTGTCAGAACAACAGATTATATATGTATCTGATCCATCTAGATTCTGTTTTCTTTACAGTCTTCACTAACCATTAGTGTGTTACTCTTTACTAAAGACTAACCAATAGTGTGACAAGTATTTGCATAACCTTGCTATTTTGTATACAGTATTGAAGTAATTTAAAGATGGCTTAAATGATACAAGAGTTTATGCTAATATTATATGCAAATGTTATGGTAATCTATATAAGAAATTAAACGTGTCCACTGGCTCTGCAGAGTCCAGGAAACTATACCCCGTAAACCCTGAAGGCTGTCTGTGTTTTTAGAGAGAGTTCTGAGGGTCCCTGTATTTATATGATTTACTGCTGGTTCTTTTTCATTAACGAAACACTGGATAAATCAGAACAGTGGGGAAGTTCTAGGTGTCTCAGGATTCCTCATTGTCTTGCTAGTGCAAGGATGTGAAAGAAGGAAGATTCCATGTTCCAGGACCCCCGCCCCACCCCTTTTTAACTTAAGCATATGGGAGAGGGTTCAGGTGCTGTGCCCTCAGACAGGGACGTTGTGTGACTTAATCAGCCTGAATTTTCACGTTGCTGTTAGGTAACTGAGGAAAGAAAAAGTGTGTGAAGTTTGAGCTCTAGAATATTAAACACCAGATGTTTCTTCCTCTAACACCAAGCACCAGTATGGCTACACACGGAAATTTATTTTCATAGAGAAGTGCTACAAATATATGCTACTGACATGGTGCAGAACAGTGATGCTTGTCCTACAAAGAAGGAGAAGTAGGGTGGGTTTTCTTCCTGAGCTCATGGGGTTTCCTGGAACCATTGGTGCTGATAGAGGCCTGTTCATCCATACTGAGATGGCTGATTGCCCTAAGAGTAAAGTCATTTCTCTGCCGCAAAAGGATTAGCAAGCCCCACATTCCACTGTGCTTAGACTCTCTCAGTCTGTTTTGTCACCTCTAAAATAGTGTTTTTCTCCCTGAAGTTCAATTACTCATCTACATGTAGGACATTTCTCTTAGTTCTTGACAAAATGGCTACCACTAAACATAGTCATTGTTAATATTATTATGGAAAAGTAATGCATGGATATAAAATATAACCTCTTAAGGCAGATGAGATGGAACATGCATCCTGAGGCTGGAAACATGTCATACCAGAGTCAGTGGGTAAGAGGGTGATGAGGACCTTGTATTCTTTATTTAATGGGAAGTGTATGAGATCTCCTATTCTGGAGAACATTCGTACATACATGAGATATGTTGGGGATGAGACTTGAGTCTAAGCACAAAGTTCTCTATGCTTCATGCACACCTTACCCCATAGGCTAAAGAGAATGCTGTGCAATGTTGAATTTCACATGTGCATATCATGGTATGGGATGTTTCACTTAAAATGTCATCACTCAACACATTTCAAATTTGGGAGCTCTTGAGGACTAGTGAGGCATTTATTTAATCAGCTAACACATCATGAAGATCTAAATAGATGCAATAGGTATGGATGAGGCCTCAATGAGAGTATATATCTGATACAAGGGTTGGACTTTTTAGGAGAAATTTGTATTTCTTATTTTTAAAGAATGGTTTCAATGGTCAAAGTACAGTTTTCCTCTATGAAGCCCCTTTCTTGCTAGGATTAAGAGGGTAATTAAATAATGGGGGCATGTCCATAGTTCATTGTAGGGTCGTTGAAGCAGATAGGTTGAGGGTAAAATAGAAAGTATTATGCCACACCTTCCTCAGAAGTTAATGGTTCAATTCTATGCTCTCTCAAAATTCTCAAAAACAGAGGTTGTAGTCTTCCCTAACAGCCTTCAGGGATCAGATCCCCTGTTATGTTATGGACTCATGGCCCAAATCCTGTGGCCCAAAATATGTTAATGATAGCAGTTGAGTGGATGAACTAACTTCACGCCAAGATCTAGTCTGAGTTTTCTGGCTACTGTAGAAAGTGGTGGAAAGGAAGCAGAGATGGAGTAGTACCCTCACTCTGGGTATAAAAAACAGACCCCTCTCAAGTCACATAAAAGGATGACCTGAGCCAGGTGATCTTGACCCAACCAATTGCTGTCTGAGCCATTAAGGTAAAGAATTCTAAGGAAACAAATCCATGAAAAATAAAAGTGAGCCAAATGTGGTAGTGCATGCCTTGATCCCAGAACTCGGAGACAGAGGCAGGTAGATGAGTTCAAGGCCAGTCTGGTCTGCAAAGTGAGTTTCAGGACAGCCAGGGCTACATAGAGAAAAACCCTGTCTGAAACAAAACAAAACAAAACAAAACAAAACAAAACAAAACAAAACAAAACAGAAAAGAAAAAAATGAAAGTGAAGTTGGCCAACAATCTTCCAATTAGGCAGGTTAGACTTTCAAATGGCCGCTTTGAGGAAGGAGCTGTTCAGCGCTGCCTCCATGAAGGCACAGACCATCTTCTGATTGCTACAAAAATATCAATAGTACCTTATAGTTACTAAACACATAATAGACTCCAAATCCCTATCCATACATTAGCCCACTTAAAATGACAGAACTTCAACTGTGTCTCAGCATGGGCAGGGACAGGACATTTTTTTCTCTTATCACCGTAGTCTCCTCACTCTAATAAATACATGTTGAACAAATCAATGACAGCTAATAGGATGCTAAGGCTTAACAATGCCATTTTCGAAATGTCTAATCATTCACGAATGGCAGCGCAGTTACCTATCGACACAGAGTGTTTCCAGGTCCACTCATAACTCAGCCTTCACTGTGCCCACAATGGCAAGTAGCTGCTATTAGCTCTTTTCATATTGGCAGTGTTGAAGCTGAGACACTGTTGAAAGTTTACAATCATAAAGGAAAAAAACAAAAACAAAACCCCCAAACCAAACCAGTGTGATAGGCTTTATGGAAATGAGCTCACAGACCCGAAAGAAAGCCAGGAGTCTTTCTGGATTTTGTCAATAGTGTAGTTTATGTTGCTGTGTAGTTGGCATTTTGAGGTCGGCTTTTTGTGATGCTTCATTAACATATTGAGACATTCCTCTTTTCTAAACAATTTTGAATTTTCTATAAAAATATCCTTATCTTTGCCAAAGGTTAGAACATATGCAGATGGTTTCTTTAAGAACAACATTATCCACCGGCTGGAGATACACCTTAATTGTCAGAGTGCTTGCTTTGTATATACAGTGCCCTGGGTTTGAGCCTCAGCAGCATATAAACCAGGCTTGCTAGTGCATGCCTGTAATCCCAAACACACAGTTGGCAAGGCAGGAGGATCAGATGTTCAGGGTTATCCTTGGCTACAAGACTCAGGACTAGGTCAGCCCATGGCAGATGAAATCATGCCTGAACATAGAACAATATTCCCTAGCACACTATGAAAATCATCTTCTGGATGCTTCCATATGGCCTCCTGCAGTGAAAGTGCTATACCTGATGTCTTACTCGTCCTTGGGATGGTAGAGAAGGCAAATCTTCAGACGCAGTCAAGAAAGGAAGGCTGCTTTCCTGAAATCTAGCGGTTTTCTCGCAATCTGAAGGTGTAGGTGAAAGGAAAAGGCCAAAGACTACCTTTCTGCTGATAAGCTCACACCGGCTGGCTGGATTCACAGGCTTCACCTCTGCTCTGGACAGGTGGCTGAAGAGGTGGCTTGCCACCTTCCCACTCTGTCCTTTTAAGTTTCCAACATTTCCTAGACCCTTGTAGTATTTTTTTCTTCAGATGAATGCCACAATAGATCTTATAGAAGATGCGTTTGTTTTTGACTTCTAATTAATCAAGATAACATCTCTCTCAACCACTAGACAGTACAATCAATACCCGAGGCAGCCGCACCGCCAAGTTAGACAGATACACCAATACCTAGGATTGGGAAATCAGTGATGTATTTAACCGTGCTGTACTCTATCATTTTATAATATGAGAATGCTGTGAGTACGTTAAGGATTTGGGGAGGAGGGTTTCTGCCTTTGCAACCAGTATGAAGATTTTTTCTCCATCCAGAACTCTGACCTACTACCTCCATTAACCATAGTTGGAGCGATATTTCTTGTTCATTTTCCAGATTTTCGTTGCTGTGAAATCACTCATCATTATATGAATAGACAGAATACCAGGAGGAACACAGATTTTAAGTAAAGAAGTGGTTGTGCACATGAACTTTTTCTATCAGTTAACCCCATGGCAGGAATACTTGGTGCTCTGTTCTGAGGCTCTGCTCTCCTACTGAGATTTAAAGTGTGTAAAGAAAAGGGAAAAAGTGAGGAAATGAGATATTTCAGTGCCAGTAACATGGAGGGTCTCTGGGGTCTGAGAGGGGAATGCTTTTTGAGAGATTTGCTGTGGGATTTGAATGTAATACCTGACTCAGACATAGTGAACATTCTTTGGGACTGTAGTAGTTTGGATGAGTATATCAGCCCATAGGCGGTTAAGACACTTGCTCCCCAGTTGATGACACCATTTGAAGAGGATTAGGGTGCAGCCTTGCTGGGCAATCTATGTACAAGGTTTGCTATATGAATGAAAGCCATGGGCTACTTCCAGTTTCTCTCTCTCTCTCTCTCCTCCCCCTCTCCCCTTCATGGGTGTGGGGCTCAAAATATGAGCTCCTCCTCCTCTTCTCTTTTTTTTCTCCTTCTTCTTCTTCCCCTTGCAGCCATGCCTGCTGCCTGCTATGCAGCATTCCCGACCAGGTTGGACTCTTACCCTCTTAACCTGTAATGCCAAAATAAATTCTTCCCTTAAATTACTTACTTTGGTCATGGAGTTTTAGTGTAGCAACAGAAAAGTAACTAAGACAGAGCCCATCAAATCAAGGCTCTGCTGTAAGAGGTAGGACTTTGTCCTTGAAGTGGCCCGCTGTAACATCCTGACCTAGAATCTGTGCAAACTGTACTATAACAACTGACAAGGTACCAGGTTTAGGGAGTCTATAAGACATGTAACTCTTCCTGTGATCTTTGCTCAGAGTCCTGACACACAGCTCAATTCACATGCTTGCTTTTCTATAGGGTGATCTCAGTCTCAAACTCTGAACCTTCATTTGTTTTATAAGTGCAGAGCTTCTTATTTGTTTGTTTGCATCTCATGCCTTGAACTATGTAGTTTTAGATGGCCTTGAACTTGTGATCCTCCTGCCTCTACTTCCCAAGTGCTAGGTTTAGAGTTATGCACAAACAACCCCAGTTTTATGTATCACAGGAGATCAAACCTAGGGCCTTGTGTGTGCTAGGCAAGTACTCTACCAACTGGACCATATCCTGGGCCAGTAATAATAGTTTTGAAGTAATAATGAGTGCTAGTTGAAGGGGTCTGGAGAAAGAACAAAGACTTAACATGCATTATTTCCTTCCTAGTGGCATTTTTTCAGTACTCCAACTTGATGTTTTGATCACGTGTAACAGTAGAAGAGAGCCCTGTGTCAGCCACAGTGTGGATGAAACCCACATAGGTATGTGTAGAAATGAACCTGGGTTTTGATTGGTTATCTGGAGAATCAGCCTTGATGTCTACCCTTAGTGTATTATCATGTGAACATGCCTTATAGATTAGGGAAATACTGTTTTACATGTTGGCAGACATCTATGTTTTACCACATGTCTGCAACATTCAAGACAGGTATCCTCTTTCTGGCTGTGAGGGGCATAAACTTAAGACATTGAAAATCTTCCTCTGGCCTTTCCACCTTTTTTTTTTCTTTAACACATGGTCTTTCATGAAATTTGAAGCTCTCTATTTAGGCTAGACCAGCTTTCCAGAGAGTCCTCATGACCTGCCTATCCCTTCCTCCAACCATCTCTTCTACAGCACTGCGATTATGAGTGTGGGTCACAGTTCATGCGTTTTATGTGGATTCTGGGGATCCGACCTCATGCTTTTACATCAAGTACCCACTGAGCCATATTGTTAGCTCCTCCCTTTCATTTATTAAATTTATATAATTGAATCTTGAGTGTTGTATCACACTATCAAACTTGATTTCTTCCATAAGCTCAGGTTAGTTGAAGTAACAGGTTTTTGTTTTGTTTTTGGTGATAGGATCTTACTAGCTTAGATCTCACTATACTCAACATGCTAGATGCAAACTCAGAGATCCACCTACTTCTGCTTCCTGAGTGACAGAAATAATAGCTTGTCCCACCAGGCCCAACTGTTAAAACATTTTAAAATATTATTAAACTTTAAAATTTATTTTCAAAAATTAAAAAAAAACCTTTAAAATATTTTAGTTTTTATTTGCTAATAATTTGTCTAGAGTTTGCCTTTAGTGTACCTTATTCTTTCTATATTTGTCTGTTAGGAATACATAACATATGAAATCATAGGACCCCTAAAGAAAGAGTGATGTTCCTTTGAAAGGCAGAGCTAGTGGAAGGAGGGGAACAACAACCCACCGACATAATCTTTGATCCCAAAATTACTCTGCCTACAAGAAGTGCAGCATAAAGAAGGAACAAAGATTGAGGGAATGTTCAACCAATGAGTGGCCCAGCCAGCTCCTGACACAATTAATGATGCTCAGCTATCCTCATGGACAGGAACCTAACTTGACTGTCCTCTGGGAGCTCCAGCCAGCAGTGGATTGAGACAGATGCTGGGACTTGCAGTCAAGCATGGGACAAAATTCTGGGGATTCTGTGCAATTGTTGGGGGAAAGATAGAAGGACCTGGAGGGGACAGAAACCCCACAAGAAGACCAACAGAGACAATGAACCCAGACCTATGGGGCTCACAGGGACTGAGACATCAACTAAGGAGCATGCATGGTCTGGACCTCGGCCCCCTGCACAGATGTGGCCAATGGGCCGCTTGGTCTTCATGTAGGCTGCTTGGCAAGTGGAGGAAGAGGGGCTGTTTCCAACATGGACTCTATTGCCTGCTTTTGAATCACTTCCTCCTGGCAGGGTTGCCTGGCCTGGCCTTGGGGTATGAGGAGATGCTCAGTCCTGATGTCCTGATGTGACTTGTGCTGGGAGGGTTGATATGGGTCAAGGAGAGCTCCCCTTGTCTGGGGGTGAAGGGAGAGGGCACAGGGGAAGGAGGAGAAGGAGAGGAACTGGAAGGACAGGAGAGAGGGGGCACCCCTGGGGTATAAGTAAATAAACTAAAATATTTAAAAGGGGACCACCATTCATCCCCAAGTACAAACCAGGAAGTAGATAAAGTTGTGTTTTATCAAAGTGTGTTACAACAGCAGGGAAGTTGTGATATGACAGAAAACTCATTTCAACATTCCACAGTAAACATCACAACAAAAATATCTTCTCCTGGCCTGCCCGCTTTCCACAAAATTCTAGTGTGCTTCGGGTCACTGTGACACCAGAATTGTCTTCAGCAGTGACTCATGGCATTTGGAGGCTGATACCAACACCACAGTTGATTTATTACCATGCTCAGGCCCCTAAGGAATTTTCATCAGAAATGAAGCCTGGAGCTCATATGGGTGCTACTGCCTATTTTATAAAATGTTTTTGTCAAGTTTATATATTTATATTTTTTAATAAATGAATGTTCTTATCATATCCTCATGCTATTTAAAAATGCTTAACTACAAGCCAGTATATTGAGTTAAGAACTATCAGATAAATATATCATGCTAGTAGGCTGGAAATCTGGATTAAAAATTATCCACACATCTGCTGTTATCCATCATGCCCAACACCAGCTAACCTCACTTTTCGGCTAGAGGTACTCAGAGCAGTCTCTCCCACCAGGTAAACGTGGGTACCACCTGTTACTTTGGCAGAGTAGGAAGCCTGCCTGTGGATTTTTATTAAGCAAAAAAAATTTGACTTTGGCAGAACATTAAAAGAAGTAATATTTCAAAATAATGCAAGAGAGCAATATTTATGAAACTGTTTTGCACAGTGTTTCTGAGAAGCCGGCTCTGCCCTACCATTATAAATCATTCTCCGACTGGGTTAGAGGGGAGAGAGTTGCCAAATACTTAGATCCTAGAGAATCTGAAGCAGAGACTACTGTATTAATATGATCAAAATGATCAGAATATCAGGATGTGGGGAAGGTTAGCATTACCACCAGCATTACCAAATGTGGAGAAGAGTTTCAAAATCGAAACCTTTGAGATGGAGGGTAAAGTGAGAACAAAGAGAGCAAATAAACATAGGAAACCAGTGGGACCAGACCTACACCTTTCTCTAACCAGTCCGGGATGGAGGTGTCGCCAGGGCAGCTAGTCCTACATTGTTGTGGCTTGATAGCATCATTTGTTTAGTGTGTTGTTAGAAAGTTCTCTGAATGCTTCCCTCTGGCTCTGTCCATTTGTAGACACCATTCTCAAGTTGGGGTGTGACAAGAATTAGAACTGACATCCACCAAACTCTGTGTGTCCTGGAGCCAGCCTCGATGGCTCTGCCACTGTCATGTCAAGCTCCATCCCTCGTGGCCACTCTGAGTCTGTACCCATGACACCTGTCAGAAACTTTCAAGTGTCTGCTCATTTCTTTATCAATGTGGCCTGCACAGCCCAGGCAAAGGAGGAATGACATTTGGGATGAGGGAGGGGTGGGTAGTGCTTTCCCCCTTCTGCCTCCTCTAACTGTCAGTTTGGGTTTTCTCTCTACATATCAAGATTGAGAGCCAGTTGCCTTGTCATTTAGAAATGCATGGAGTGGTAACCAGGTTTGGAAACAGTGTGGGAGACAGAGAACTTGAGCAGTCTCCTTAGAGAATGATGCTTCAAGAAGAAATTAAACAGAGGAGGCATGGAGCGCGGCTATCTCTGCCCTTTGGAAATGTGCTGCTTTGGGGGATGGGTGGGTGCGCTTGAGCCATCTGTACACATGAGTTATTCTGCATTTTCTTGCTCTTTCTATCAGAGCGCAATAATCTGACATGCAAGTTACCCCCAAGAGTGATGGCTTTAGATGTCCCTAGACTTTCTTTTTCTTCTTTATAATAATGCTTTCATTTTAATAAGTGGTTAGTGAAATAAACATCTTAAAGCTAAATCTTCACAGTGTTGCATGCTCTGTTCTGTTCCATCGACGGTGTTTTTAATCAGAGAAGTTTTAATGGAAAGCACCATAGCCCCCTCACCAGCCTTCTGTGGGGACAAAGTGAGTGTCTGCTTTTCCTTTCTTTTTATCTGAGCTATCTTAATTTCCTGAAGAAGTTTCATGGAGTTTACTGTGGTAAGCAATTGATTCTTCTCCTAGTTTCCAGTGACCCCAAAGTGCTCAGCAAGCCTTTAGTGATAGTAATTATTGTATTGCATACGGAAATGCTCTTGGTGTGAGTCCCCACAGTTCTTCCCACTCACTCAGGGCAATATTCCTGCTGCAAGACAAGAACACTCAGTTAGGGCTGGTTCATCGGCCTGTCCATGGTCAATGTCTTGCCAGCTACACTAGAGGTCTGGTGGGCACTGAAATGCCCTAAGAAAGAGGAGCAGACAGATTCCAAAGAAGAGCTGGCTGCATCATCACATGGGTGAGCCTGCCTGACCCCCACCTCTCATCAAAATCACACATAAATGACTCTTCATCATTCTCTTTCTCTCTCTCTCTCTCTCTCTCTCTCTCTCTCTCTCTCTCGGGATATAAAATGGAAGGCTTTAACCTTAAGTGGGCTTGTTAATGAGATTATTTTGAGGCCCAAATGAGATCATAGTTATGGAAATTACTTTGCTAGTAATAGTTACCTTATTAGGACAAGCATTGGTGAGGTGTTAGGCATTTAGTACATCTGTGCCTTCTTCTGTGGTCAGTTGTAGTTTGCATGCAGTAGCTAGGTCGCCATGGCTTTGGCCAACCTCAGATCAAACATACAAAAACATTCTGTGTGTCTGAAACATGCACAGACTTTTCCTCATGACATTTCTGAACAATGAAGCATGCAGTAGTAGGATAGGCTGTTGTATGAGAGGATATGTATAGGTTTTATATCATCACATCTTCATTTTATATAAGAGACTTTGTTATATTTTGGCTACTTGGGGGTTTTAGATCCAGTTTTCTGTGGATGTCAAGGCATTTTCAGGTTGCAGTTGAGTGGTGTGACCCCACTTTCCTCTCTGACCACACAGAAAGGGCAAGTGCACATGTAGGCTAGCTTTGTCTATGACATACCAACTTGTCTGAGACAGAGAACAAGTAGGGACACAGAGCATACTGGAGAGATTTTTAGATATTTGCTATACTTTCACGGTTCTAGGTTGGAAGAAGAGATTGAAAGAACTTCCAAGTAACTTGCTTACATTGAAAGAGCTAGATGCTTCCAGAGAAGTAAACATAAGATTATTGTGCCGACAGTAGGCAAGAGTCAGCAGGCCCCATTGTTTTTGTTTTTTTGGTGCTGTTGTTAATTTCATTTTGTTTGGCTGTTGTGTTGGGGCTGAGACCTATGTATATGAGACAAATAACCCACCACTTAGCCATGTCCCCAGCCTCCAAGTCTCATCTTAAAAGTTAAAAAAATAAATTGAAAAGGAACATGAATATGTATCTCCCAAGGCTCCTCAGCAGTGGAATGAAAGCATCAGCAGCATCCTCGAGGTCTACCTGGTTTTCTTCTCTTGATCCATACCCCAGGACAGCCACACTTCAAGGACATGGCTCCCTATTGGGGAGGGGGGAAACGAACTCACAGAGCAGACATGTGTTCCACATCCAGGTGCCTGACATCGAAACTCTGCTGGGGAATGGCTGGTGTACTGGGGAAGGAGGTGAGCAGTTCTCAGTTGGAAGTCTGTGTCATCAACCCCTTGGATGAAAACACCATGTGGAGAAAGGGCACAATCAAAGGGCCTTGATTGTGGATTGTCCAGTTGCCTCAGAAGCTGTACCTATACTCATACCAGTCCTCCTCCTTCTAGGCTGACAAAGGGAACAGGAATCAGTGCCTGTACACAAGGAACAGAGAGTGAGGCCTAGTTCTCTCTCTGTTCTATCTCCTATAGATGGTGACACTCAGCAGACTAGCTCCTCCACTCATCTGGAGCAAGGCATGTTTCTAACTTACACATGAGCTCTAGCTTTAGTATGATCAGTTCTGGCCTTCTCAGACCTCTTGATGCTGCTTCCTAGTCCTCTCTCTGCAGGGTGTTTATTTCACATTGTGTCCTGGTGGCCAGGAGGTCAGCAGAAGCAGAGGACCTGTGCTGTACACTGCCAGCAGTCTATATGGTCCCAACCACGGCTATCCCTTCTACTCAGGTTTGATATTTACCAACCATAAGGAAGCTATTTGCATCTGTGTTTGATTTCTATATTCTTTTAAATTGTTTTTTGACTCCTGGTGCGAAGCATCATTTAAACTCTTAATAGGAGATTCTTGCTGGCAAATCCGTCAGTAGGAGATTGACATCATAAACAGAACCATAGGAAGTGATTAAAGGGGAACTGCAGGTAAACTCTGGGAGGTGTTAGCTAGGCACTGTGCATTGACCCTTGAATCATAGTCCCAGGATCCCAGGAGGAACTATGTTATGTTGCAAACTAATGTACAGCCTTAGAGACAGGAGCTTAATCTCTGAAAAGTAAAGTTTAGAATTGTGAAGTTGAGGGTTCACTTCTGAAAGACTAACTTCCCAGGTCCTCAGCAAGTGAGTGGAGCTACAAATGAAGCTATCTGACATGAGAAGAAAATGAGTTTGGTGATGATCTCAGATTACGACTATGAATGCCAATGAGAACTGTAGACATTGGCATTCATGGACTGGGCAATTAGAGTCTCAGCCTATTCCTCCCTGTGACACCATTCCTAGAGTCGAAAGGGAGGCTGAAAGTAACACTGTAAGCCTGCCTCAGTTATCAGTGCTGTTCACAAAGAGACAAAGCTGATGGAAAGCACAAGACCAATGGATTGTGAGCCACAGCAGCACCTGGAAAAAGCAGCATGGGGGGGGGGGTATGGGACACTGTCAGAGTTTTGTGATAAAATAGTCTGACATGCAGTTTGGAGAGGAAAGAGTTGATTTGACTTACAGGTTGCAGACCATCACTGAGGGAAGCCAATATAGAAACTTGCTAGCAGGAACTGAAGCATAGACCATGGTGGGACACTGCTTATTGGCTTGTTCCACTGCCTTTCTGATACGGCCCAGACCTACCATCAGAGAGCTGGCTACTGCTCACTGTGGGCTGGGACCACCCAAATCAAGTACTAACCAACATCTCCCACAACCTCTCCCCACCTGGGGCATACAACAGGCCAATCTCAGGGAGGCAATCCTTCAATCGAGGTTCCCACGGATGTCTAGGTGTGTATGAAATTGCCCCAAGTAGTTGTGGTTACATGCCCTATTGGCACCCAAGTGGAAGAAGATGCATGTTTGTTCAGTGGGGTGAGAAAAGGTCAAAATACTGAACTGGGGGGATGAGTATCATGATAACTAGATCTGATTGGAATAAACTGCTCTTTTGTGGTGTGGGATATTGTAGCCATAGAATTCATACACTAAAGCAAGATTCAGATAGGAAGAAGCATCATGTAAGGGTCCAGATCTGATATTTTGTGGCTGGTATATACACGTGTGTGTGTGTGTGTGTGTGTGTGTATGTTTGTATGTGTGTATACATATATGCATATATATATATACAAATATACACACATGTATATATACACATATATATGCATATATGTTTTAAAGATCTGTCTAAATATAAATTTATATATAGATATATTTTAGATGTAAAGATTTTTATAGATAGACATTTTTTTAAGATTTTATTTATTTATTTTATGCATATTAGTGCTCTAAGAGGGCAGTAGAAGGTATAGATGGTTGTGAGCCACCATGCGGTTGCTGGGAATTGAACTCAGGACCTCTGGAAAGGCAGCCAGTGCTCTTAACCACTGAGCCATCTCTCCAGCCCCCATAGATACACATTTTTAAAGATTATGGATCTTTTAAAGATATATCTTTAAATTTTACCTGATACATATAAACCACACTCTCTATAGGGCTTTATGCTAATTAGTTTTTACATGATACAACCTAGGGACACCTGGGAAGAGAAAGCCTCATGCCCCCACCACCTGACTCACGATTCTGATAAAGACCTTCTGTGAAGGGTCCAGGCTCATAGACCCCTCTATACCGTGTATACCCATATGTCTTTCTTCCTGGAGTTCTGAATTCACCAGATCTGACGATTTTCTGAAGTCTTGGCTCTGCTTTGCCTGGACACTGGGCTGATGGTGATGCCCTGTGAATATGACCACAGCACAACTTGTCTTTGCAAATATCCATTCCTCCCAGGCTTGTGAAGCCAGTCACTTGAAATCTGAGTCTGGTTGGCAGGAGGATAGCGGCATGGCAGCTATAGGTTGACGTAGTTACCCTAGGCTAGTCCATCACAAGCCCCCTCACTTAACGGAGAGCTGGAGGCTAGTGTGGTGGTTTAATACCAAGACGGCTGGCAGCTCCCACCTTGTGACCTGAGATTGCAAGGCCATCTGTGAAAACAGTGCCCGAAATATTATCGATGTACACTGAGGATATGCCCCCTGCTGTGTAGGAAGATCTATTAAATATGCGTAGTCTTTGCCTTTCTTTTCAGTCATCCTTTCTCCAGTTTCCTTTCTCACGAATATAGAGAAAACAAAACAACCTTTCCCCTCCCCCCAAAAAGTTCTTCCGGTTACCAGATGAAATGCTTTGTTTATTTAATATACATGAAACCTTGTGAGGTGACTAACTTTGGGCTAAGATCTGGAAGAGTAGAAACAGAACAATACTGTTTATAGGATTTGTGAGTCATAGTGCAGAGAGAAAGATATAAAAAGGCCAGCAAGTTAAAGAAAAGCTTGTTAGTACTGAGGCGATTTCAAGCAGATATCACTGAAGAAATTGTAAGAATCACTGAGATGTGCACAAAATCATACAATTAAGGCAACCATTTTCCAGTCTGAGGAAGGTGTATCTACAGAGGACTACTCATCATACATCAAGTAAATTTGAGGAACAGGCCAACACTTAAGTAATCATAAATTAACTTTTTTTTATAACGGTGTCATTGTTTAAATAAAGTTCTGACTGGAAATAAATAGTGTTTATTTCTAGAATTAGTTGCCTTCTGATGATTTTTAGTGTTAAGTGATTTTTAGCTGTGCTTCTGCTGTTTGTTACAGAATGAAGTAACTATAATAAAAATATGTTTTGTTTTTCAGGGACTTTCTAGTTGTCTTTATTTTACTCCTTGGGATCTTTGTTTTGGTTTCTATTTTGTTGTTTTATTTTATTAACTTCAGGAGTTTTGCATGCCTATCATCCTGATCTTTCTTTTGCTGACCCTCGTCTCAATACTGTAGATCATTGTTGAGATCATGATCATGAGAACAGGTGGCCAGCCAAGTTCAACTCTATCTTAATTAATAGTGTTTTAAGTAGCGTTTCCTGTCAGTTTTGATTAGGTTCAACTGCACATGAAAATAATCGGAAATAAACAAAACAGAATTTTATATCCACAATGTAATTTAGAAGCTGACTGGGCAGACAAGCTATGTCACAGCTTTGTTGTCATGGGCATGTTTTTCAGCCCCTCTTTTTTATTTTTCTCTTCCTGTGTGAGAGGGCAGCTATCACGTCTACAGTCTAAGAAATTAGAAGGCCAAATAGGGAAGTAATGTCCCCTGTTTTAGAGAGAGATCCTCGGAATCCCAGTGACATTATGTTCTTTGCAAATCAGTGGCCGGAGGCCATGGGAAGCAGAGCTCAGAAGTCTGCTTTTAGCTAGCTAGAAAATATCGTGCTAAGTGGGGTTTTGTTGTTCTTGAGGCTGAACAAGTTTTTTTTTTTTTTTTAAAGAGCATTTTGGAGGACACAGCTTTCTTTCTGCCATGAAAATATCTTGATTTTTATCTCACATTTGTTTCATATATTAGCAAAGTATAAAATTTAAACTTACAAAGCATTTATTTTCATTGGAATTTTGAAAGTGTTTTTTGCAATATCCAGCACTCACTCACGTGAGAACGTGTCAGCCTCACACTGGTGTCATAGTCATATTATTTACCTTTTAGTCTTTGTAATAGTTTTTTACATCAATGTTGTAAAAATAACTATTTGCTCAGTGTATTTCTGAAAGTTTACAGATTGACTCTTTCCTTCCCCTTCTCTCTTCCCTCTCTCTTACTTCATTTTTTCTTTTCAGAATAGTATTCCTAAGTTAAAAAAAAAACAACATAGTTTGTTTATTTATTTTCTTTTGCAAACATCTTTCTTTTCTCAATTAAGGATTAATTCTCCCTCCTACTTGGTTGTAAAAATAAATGACATAGAATTTATTTAAATATGAGAACATTTATGATTGAATTGTATAAATAATCCTTCAGAACAGTTGATGGCAAAAAGAAAGAGTTAAAAATTATATGCTGATATCAATTAGAACAGGGTACTGTTAAAATATGTACAAAGTGAATAAAACAGAAAACCCAGAAATAATTCCACACATATATGCCAACTTGAAAGTGACAGAAAGGGCAGTGAGAAAGATAAGCAAACAATAGCCATATAATCAAGCATTTTGCTCGCAACCTGAAACCACACCACTATGCAGTAAATTCCAGTGGGCCAGTGTCTGCATACGCAGGACAACATTTTACAGAACTCCAAAACCAGATAAAATTCCCGTGATTTTAAAGTATTGACGGTCTTAAGATATATCACTGTCCTTGAATCATACTAATGGATATAACATGAAATTTAAGAAGTTTGGACATATAAGAATTGTAACTCTGTTCCCAAAAGACAATAAATAAAGTTGAGAGGCAAACTGGAGACCTATACAAGATGTTTATTCACATATTAAAGCCAAGATTTAGGATCCAGATAATTCAAGGAGTCCCAAGAGTCTGTAAAATTTTAAGCGTTAATAGTTTCACAAGTTTAAGTGCTACTAATGTACATTAACAATATTTGAAAATTTAACTGTATCTTAAAATATTAATGTGTTTCTCATTAAAATTCAACATAAAAACCAATTGGATGATACATCACTCAGGTTGATTTTTCAAATGTCATGTAATGTGCCTCCATCCTTACAGGTGGTAGAAAATCCTAGCCTCCTGGCCCTCTAAAGAATAAGACCTGTGTCTGCACGGGCATGTCCATGTGTGTGCAGAGCCAGAAAGCACGTCAGGTATGCTGCCCCCAAACAAGCTTACGTGTTTCTTTAAGACAGCCAGCAAGGCCCTGTGGCCTCCTGTGCCTGCCTCCCATGTCACAGCGTTACACAGGCAACACTTGGCTTTTCCTTTTCTCTTTTTTTCCTTTTTCCCCAAGAGTTTTGGGACTCAAACTCAGGTCCTCACACATGTGCACCAAATGCTATATTCCCGGAGCCATTATCTCTCTACCCTCTACTTAGTGTTTATTTCAGCAACCTTACACCATCCTTCTTTGTTCTTTAAGAGAAGAAAAAGATAATTTTTTTGACATTTATTTATACAGACAGAGGGCATTGGGAAGTCTCTACTTTCTGCTCAGTCTTGCTGTAAACCTAAAACTGCCTTAAAAATAAAACCTGCTTAAAAACACTAATAAGATGCATATACATGTTACATGCACACACGTATGTACATCCGTATACATGTGTGTGTATGTACATACACACACTCATTTCCAGCTGTCAGCTGAAAGAAAGGCTGCTTTATTTGCGCAGTGCTGATAAACAAGTGACAGCTCATTCTTCTCAAATCAAGGCATAAATAAGTAGAACATTACAGTTTTTCTTATTTCTGCCAAATTCAATAGACGAATGAAACCGTGTCCATAAGAAAACCTAAAAATCACCAGGACCTGTTGTTATAAGGGTTTATATAAAGATAGGACAAATGCAGTCTTCATTGGAGAACCGGTGAAAGCTACTGTCCAGGGTCGATAGCTTTCAATTAAAGCTGCTGAGTCTTAACATACTTGGCATAAGTGGGATGTGAAACTTCTCCCAACAGGTGTTATCTAGTGTTTGGACGACTATGAAATTTGTTTCATTGAAAGATAGGAAAACAGGAAGTGTGGAGAAGACACAGCAAAGTGCCTGTGGAGCAAACACAATGAACTGAGTTTGTAACCACTAAGAATGCAAGCTGGTATGACAGGACTGGGGTGGTAGGGACAGGAGGAAGGAGCTTGCTAGCCAGCTGGTCTAGCCAAACAAGATGTTCAGTGAGAACTCTGGTCTCAAAAACCAAGGTGGAGGGCTAGGCTCAGCAGTAGAGCACTGGGCTAGTACCTAAAGCCATGTGTTCAAGTCCACAGCACTGCAGAAAAAGAAAAGTGAATGAATGGTGGGGAGAAAGAATGAGGATGAGAAAGTTGGCTTCTGGCCTCCATGTGTTCACATATAGACAGACACATAAAGAATTAAAATCCTGGGGAGTGTAATGAGGGCCAACAAGCCAGAGTTCCCCTTTGGGACCTGGAGCTCACCGATTAGGCTGATCAAAGCCCTCCAAAGATGCATTGGCTTCCCCTCCCCCGTGCCCACATCACAAACACACTGCAGCGCCCATCGTTTTTGAGTGGGTTCTTGGGATTTAACTCAGGTCGTTACACTTTCTAAGCAAGCACTTTCCTTACTTGGCTTTTTCCCCACCTTCATGAGTATGTATGTACGTATGTATGTATGTATTTTACACTATTTATAGTTAGTTCCAAAAGAGAAGTTTCAAAATGTTTTTGAGCAACATCTCCATCATCAGAAAAACAATGTATGATTTTACAAAGCAAGGGCTGCCTCTCACAGAGCTCTTATAGCACGGAAGAGCTCTGACTCTTTTTTTTATTTATTTCAATTTATTCACTTTGTATGACAGCTGTAGCCCCCTTCCTTGTCCCCTCCCAAAACCAGCTCTCTCCCTCTTCTTCTTTCATGCCCCTCCCCCAGTCCATTGATAGGGGAGGTCCTCCTCCCCCTCTATCTGACCCTAGTCTATCAGGTCTCATCAGGACTGGCTACATTGTCTTCCTCTGTTGTCTGGCAAGGCTGCACTCCCTTCAGGAGGAGGTTATCAAAGAACCAGCCACTGAGTTCATGTCAGAGATAGTCCCTGTTCCTCTTACTAGGGAACCCACTTGGAGACTGAGCTGCCATGGGCTACATCTGTGCAGGGGTTCTAAGTTATCTCTATGCATCTCCTTGGTTGGAGTATCAGTCTCAGAAAAAAAACACCTGTGCCCAGAGATTTTGGTTCTGTTGCTCTCCTTGTGGAGCTCTTATACCCTCCAGGTCTTTCTAGCTCCCTCTTCTTTCATATAATTCCCTGCACTCTGCCCAAAGTTTGGCTATGAGTCTCAGCATATGCTTTGATACCCTGATGGGTAGACTCTTTCAGAGGCCCACTGTGGCAGGCTCCCGCCCTGTTCCCTTTTTTCTCCTTCTTCTGATGTCTATCTAGTTTGCCTTTCTGAATGAGGTTTGAACATCTTACCCAGGGTCCTCCTTCTTGCTTAGCTTCTTTAGGTGTACACATTTTAGTATGCTTATTTTATATGTCTAATATCCACTTATAAGTGAGTATATATGATGTGTGTCTTTTTGCTTTTGGGATACCTTACTCAGGATGATCTTTTCTAGATCCCACTATTTACTTGCAAATTTCATGATTTCCTTGTTTTTAATTGCTGAGTAGTAGCAGTTGAGCTCTGACTCTTGACTGAAATAACAAGGATGATTTTTCTAAAAAGACTGCATTTTCTAAATAATATGGTTTTGCTTTTGATTTCTCCTAAAATATTGTCTCGATTGTACATTCTTTAGTAGTTAATAAAAATCACAACAGAGCCTGACTTTTGATTGATTGTTTCTTTGAATCAAGCATAGGAGCTTCTATTTCAACATACATATAATCTCTGGTCTGTTAGATGTACTGCAAGCCAACCTATGCATACTACTGGCTATGTGGAAAATAGCTATGTAAATGGCCCTCATGGATCCTCTACTGAAGCTGACATCCTTGGTGTACTTCTCGTCCACCCAATGTCAAGTTCCATATCATCTATTCCTACTTCTTGCCATTCATTTTCCTGTTCTGCTTCAGGCTCGATCCAGTTTATTGTCTCTCATTTCCCCATTGTTCTGAAGAAGATGAATTATGTTTGCTTGATTCAGGGTGAAGAAAAAGCACGGAGAATTTCCTACTGAAGTTTCCTTTGATTTAAGAGGTTTGTGTTATTTGTTGTTTATAAATACAGTCTAATGGAGTTCTGTAGACGAGGACAGCACATTTATCTTTGTAATCACACCTGTTTATGGGTTACAACATGACACTTCAACACTTGTATTCAATGATACAGATATCAGGGAATATATCATTTTCATCTCCTTATTTTATTATATTGGGATCCATTGAGCTTCCCTCCTCTAGTTACCCACAGTGCTGAGGAAATCTAAGACGAGTTCCTTCTAACTAGGAGGTGGTCCCATTGTCCAATATCTATCTATTCCCTCCTCAGTCTCCACCCTGTCATCTAATAAACACTATTGCATTTAAATTAACCTTCAGCTTCTGCATACAAGAGACAACATTTCTGTGTCTGGCTTGTTTTACTTAATGTAATTACCTTCAATTCTACCCATTTTCATAGACTAGTCTTTCATTCTTCATCATGCTGAACAATAATCCAATACACACACACACACACACACACACACACACACACACACACACACACA
>NW_026590062.1:27372702-27394560 GCF_907164565.1 Psammomys obesus
ACACACACACACACACACACACACACACACACACACACACACACACATTTCTTGCCCACTATTGAGTATCTAGGTGATTCCATTTCTTTTCTGTTATGACTAGTCTATACTAATGATAGACATGCAGTTCTGTCTCTGGCAGTTCCTTCATTTTGTTTTTATGTCTATCCAGAGTGACAGTGGATCATGTACTACAGCTTAGTTGAAATGTGCTTTTCTTTTGATGCTGATAAACACTATGACCCAAAGCAACTTAGGGGAGGAAATGATTTATTCAGCATATGCTTCGAGGTCACCATTCAAGGAAGTCTGGGCAGAAACTAAAGCAGAAAGAGGAATGCCACAGAATGGCTCCTACTTAGCTCCCTTTATTACATAACCCAGTCTCACCTACCTAGTGGTAATGCCACAGAAGGGACTGGAACCTCTTTTACCTCCATTAGAAATCAACACAATGTCTTGCAAACATGCACATAGGCCGATATGATTACACAATTCTTCAACTGAGAGTCTGTTTTTCCCAGATATCCCTAGATTGGGTCAAGGAGGCCATAAGAAAAGAGTACTCTCTTTCCCTGGGTGTACAGAGTTTCTAGTTTGCTGTTATCATGTCTATTTTTGCTTCTATTGTCTGTGATTTTGGAGTCATGACCACATTTTTTTTCCTTCTCCTAGTCCTGAAGCACTTCACCTTAGTTTTTTTCTACTACATATCCTAGAGGTACAGGATATTAGTACCCTTTTCCCCTCTTCCTCCTCCTTTTTTTCCTCTTCCTCCTCTTTCTTCTTCTATAGCTCTATAGTATGTTTTTAAAACTACTTCAGCTTTGTTGTTTTTGTTGAAAACTACTTTGTTTTTTTGTTATTTGGGGGTGTTGTTACTTCTTTTACATTTTTAGAGTTTTACTTTTTTGGTTCTATGAAGAATAGTATTGGTGTTTTAATGGTGGATTATATTGAATGTAACTATTGGGGTGTTATAGAAATTTTAACATCATTACTGTCTATATTTATGGCAGGTTGTTTTCCATTTCTTTATGTCACACTCAAGTTTTCATTGGTGTTCTATTATTTTCAGTGTAGGAATCTTGCATTTCCTCGGTTAAGTTGATTCTCAGGAGACTTGGGGTTAGGATTTCTAAATAAACTGTACTGCTTTGGCTGCAGGTTTTTGTTGGCATGTTCACCATCAATGTGTAAAGACGCTATCCATTTTTTGTGATTGTGATGATTGTGTATCTTGCTTCTTTATTGAGTTTGTTGGTTATTTTTTCTGTTCTCTGTGTGTATATGTGAGATTGTTTCTCAGTTCTAATTATCATTTGATAGAATAGTGTTTAAGAATCTTTCCTATGTATGGAATTACAATATCTGCAGAAATAGATTATTTCACATTTACACTATATGTATCTTCCCTCTTCCCCTGTCTAATTCCTAACTGCTCTGGCTAAAACCTTCATTACCATGTCAAATGGAAGCAGTTTGAACAGACATTCTTATATTAGCTTGTCTCCATTTGACATGATGTCAGAATGGGGTTTGCCACAACAGACTTCAGTATGTTGAAGATACGTATGAATGTATGTCTGTGTGTATGTTTGTATCCTCTACATGCAATTTAGTTTTTTTTTTTATCATGAAGGAATGCTAACATTTTGGGATGTTTTGTCTGCATCCATTGACGTGAACACATGATTTTTAGCTTTCACTATATTGATGCATGTGCATGTGTGTAAATAATGTTTATTGATGTGGTTATATTGCCCTACACTTGCATTCTTAGAATAAATCCTACTTAATTACCACAATTAATCTCTTTGATGTATTGTCATGTTACATTTGTTGCAATTTTGTTAATAATTTTTGTATCTATGTTCATTAGGAATATTGGTCTACCATTTTTGTTGGTTCCATGTCCTTGCCCAGTTTTGCTATGAGGGAAAAATGATCCCATTGAATGAGTTTGAAAGTGTTTCTTTTCCAATTTTTGAATTAATTTGAGAATATGGGTTAATTCTTGTTTAAATATTTGGTCAAATTTAGCAGTAAACCCATTTAATACAGTGGGGTTTTTTGGTTTTAGACTATTTATTACTGATATAATCTCATTATTAATGGGTTCAATTTTTATGTTTCCTCAGTTCATTTTTTAGCATATTATTATATCCACATAGTTTCCATTCTCCTACTGAGTTTTTCATCTTGTTGGTGTAGAGTAACTTGTATTAAAATCTAATAATACTTTCTATTTACATGAAATAGTATATATCACAGTTATAGTGTCTTCTTTTTCACCTCTGATTTTACTTTGTTGCTCTGTTTTGTTTTGTAGCATTTATGAATGGATCAAACCTAGGGCCCTTTGCATAGATTGTGAAGCGAGTGTCTATATTCCTAGCCTCAAGGGTAGTCTAAGGTTTTTCCTGAGTCCAGGTAAAGTTTTAACAATTTTCTTTATCTTTTCTACTAAATGATGCTTTTTCATTGGTCTTGTATACCTTTTAGTATCCATTTCATTTATTTTTGCTCGTTGCTATTTTTATGCTAATTTTGGCTTTGGCTTTTTATTTCTTTTACAAGTCTTGGCAATACATTGTTATTTATTTGAAAACTTATTTTTGATACATATCCTATTGCTATAAACATTCCATTTATTATTGCTGCTGCTGTTTCCTATAAGTTTTGATATGCTGTGTTTCTATTTTCATTTGCTTGGAGAAATGTTTAAATTTTCCCTCTAATTTCTTCCATGACCTAGTGTTCATTCAATGGCATATCTCTATGAATTTCCATAATTCCTAAACTTTTGTTGGTGGTAATTTCTAGTTCTATTCCATTGTGATAAGGAAAAAAAAATGAATGATGTGGTTTTGATTTTGGACTTTGTTGAGACTTATTTTGTAGTTCAATATGTTCTCTGTTCTTAAGAATCAATCCATTCCCTGATGGAAAGAATCTGTACCTTCAGGTGTTGAATGCAATGTTCTGTATATGTCTATTTTGCCCATTTGAGAGTGAGTATGTCTTGCCCTCAGGCCTTTTTTTTTTTCCTTTTCTCTTCTTGGATTTTTCCCTGGATGATCTGACCATTGATGAAAATAGGGCATTGGAGTTCCCACTATCACTGTATGGTGCTTATTTCTTCATTTAGATAGAATAATTTGTTTTATAATACTAGGTACTGCAGCCATAGGTGAATATATATTTACAAGTCAGTCACTGCATTTTCTTGTTGAATTGATCTCTAGATCATCCTAAAGTGATCTTCTTTATACCTTCATAAAGTATTTGTTTTAATGTGTATTTTGTTTGGTGTAGGTATAGGCCTTCCTGCTCACTTATAGTTTCAATTTAAACTGAATGTGTTTTTTCATTCTTTCTCTTTCAGGATACTTGAAGTGAGTTTCTTATAGGCAGCATATTATTGGGTTGTGACTTTTACGCAGTTAAGCCAGGCTACATCTTTTTAAAAATTTATTTATTGTTTTATTAATTACAGTTTATTCACTTTGTATCTGAGCTGTAGCCCCCTCTCTAGTCCCCTCCCAATCCCACCCTCCCTCCCTAATCTCCTCCCATGCCCCTCCCCAAGTCTACTGATAGGGATGGTCCTCTTCCTCCTCCCTCTGATCCTAGTCTATCAATTCTCATCAGGACTGGCTGCATTGTCTTCCTCTGTGGCCCAGTAAAGCTGCAACCCCCTCAGGGGGAGGTGATCAAAGAGCTTGCCACTGAGTTCATGTCAGAGACAGTCCCTGTTCCGATTACTAGGGAACCTACTTGTACACTAAGCTGCCATGGGCTTCATCCATGCAGAGGTTTTAGGTTATCTCCATGAATGGTCCTTGATTGGAGTATCAGTCTCAGAAAACACCCCGGGTCCAGATTTTTTTGTTCTGTTGCTCTCCTTATGGAGCTCCTGCCCTCCTCCTCCTTCTATCTCTCCCTTCTGTCATAAGAGTCCCTGCTCTCTGCCCAAAGTTTGGTTATGGGTCTCAGCCTCTGCTTTGATAGAGTATTTTGGAGTCCCTCTATGTCCTGTTCCCTGTTTTCTTCTTCCTCTGATGTCCATCCCATCTGCCTTTCTGAATGAGGATTGAGCATCTTACCCAGGATCCTCCTTCTTGCCTAGTTTCCAAAAGTGTACAGATTTTGTTAAGTTTATCCTATATTATATGTCTAATATCCACTTATAAGTGAGTATATACCATGTGTGTCTTTCTGCTTCTGGGATGAAATCAATAAATTAGAAACAAATAAAACAATTCAAAGAATCAAAGAAACCAAGAGCTGCTTTTTTGAGAAAATCAACAACATAGACAGACCCTTAGCCAAACTAACTAAAAGGCAGAGAGATACTGTCCAAATCAACAAAATCAGAACTCAAAAGAGGGACATAACAATATACCCTGAGGAAATCCAAACAATCGTTAGGTCTTACTTCAAAAGCCTATATGCCACATAATTTGAAAATGTAAACGAAATGGACAATTTTCTTGATTGATTCCACTTGCCAAAGCTGAATCAAGACCAGGTAAATCAATTAAATAGTCCTATATTCCCTAAGGAAATAGAAGCTGTCATCAAAAGTCTCCCATCCAAAAAAAGCCCAGGACCAGATGGTTTCAGTGCAGAATTCTACCAGACCTTCAAAGAAGAGCTAACACCAGTACTCTTCAAACTATTCCACAGTCTACATCTTTAATTGGGAATTTAGTGCATTTGCAGTTCAGGCTACTATTGATATTTAAATTTTTATTTCTATAGCTATGTAATTTTTCTTGTTTGTTTTGAATATTTTTTCTCCCTTTCTTTCTTGTTCATCTTTGTATAATTAGGGTTTACTGTTGATAGGGCATTTTCTTCATGTATCTCTGTGTGTCTTCTTCCAAGTTTTCAGGATTGTAGCTTACTTTTGTTTCTAGATGTAGATTTCCTTTAGGAGTTATTTATAAGCTAATGTGGTTATGAATTTCTTCAGTTTTGTTTGTCCCTCTTTGGATTATGTTAAATAATTTCATTGTAACCTATATGTAATTAATTGTTAATTTGTTGGAGATTAGTTTAAATGAGACTAGGTACATTTAATTCATTTTATCTTTATACTCTCCTCTTTATCTTGGACTTTAAAGATTCTGACTGTGCTGCTCAGAGGATCTTTTCTCCTTATATCTATTCAGTGTTCTATGTAACTTCTGTACCCAGTCTAATTGTCCCAAGTCTTTCAGGAAGGTTTTAGGTATAATTTCATCGAGTATTTTTTTTCACTTTTTCTTCCATTTCCATCCAAATAAAATTCATAAAATTTTAGTATTTGTTGCTTAATGGTACGCCATACATCTCAGAGGCTGTTTTTATTTTTTTTCATTTTTAAAAATTTATTGGATGTTTCAAATAAATGTTTCTAGTTTGACTTAGTCTACTATTGAGACTTTCAACCATGTATTTTTTTTATCTGACTGAGTTCATTTCTAAGAGTTGTGTTTGATGTTTTCCAACCTTGTTGAATTACTTGTTCATATCTTGAATCGTCTTACTAGTTACATTGAATCATTGCCCTATAATATATAAATATATATGAATGCACTAGAGGAAGGAGACCTGCGATAACATTGCCCATTAAAATGGTCCATAGATCAAACTAGGGCAAATGATTCTTAAAATCATTTTATCATATGATAAGCCAATGTGTCTAAATTATACATTCAAGTATTCATAGATGTAAATCTCTAAAGTGTTGCCCCCAAATTCTGTTGGAATTCTATTTCATACAGTTAAATGTAAATTTCTAAACAGTGTTTAAAGGTAGTTTGTCATATCTCTGGTGATTCTTTTCTGTGATAGTCACCTTCTTTGTCACCATCATTATTCTTTCTTAGACTTTGTGGGTTGTGCTTGAAACATTAGATAGATACTCTTGCACTCTGATGTGATCTCCTTGCAAGCGGAATTTCCTGATCCAGTGTAACAAATACACTTTAAAATGCAGAAGGAATGAATAGTTTTTTTTTCCCCTCAAACAAAGATTGTCCTCTATTCATTGTATTTGAATAGCTTCAATGCGTGGTGAACTGCTGCACCATGGAAAAAGTACCATCTGAGAAAAGACAACCTTTGCATATAAACAGGGAAAGATGAATACTGGGAATGGATGTGGAAATGTGGATGCTCTGCTTTGAAACATGAGGCAGTAAAGCCATCTTTTTGTTGAAGCAGAAATGTTCTCTTGTAGTCCAGCAGTCATTATATGTGTTCAGATTAGACTTACATGTCTAAAAGGAGGAAAACAGAATCATCATGACAACAGGGCACCAGGCCCTCATCAAGCTGTAAAATATAGGTCATCAATTCTTAGGTAAGAAGGGCTCCAAGGAGATATGAACTTGCTGAGTATGAGGTGTGTGGTGTGTGTGTGTGTGTGCCATGTGATAACAACAATAAATGAAAATTTATTTTGGAGTGCAGAGAAAAGTTAGGAAATAACGTATTCATAAGTATCAGTAATAGGAATCTTGTAACATCTTCGCTCTTCCTTTCTCCCTGTCTCCCTCCTCCCTCTTACTTACGAAGACATGATAACTTTTTTTTTTGACAAAGCAGTAAGTAAACATTTTAGGAGACTCCACAGAGTCCCTGCTTTCTCTTAATTAAATTATAGTACATTGTAGAAAAGCTGTTTCCATTATTGTCATAACCTTAAAAAACAAATCTTCCTATGTGTTGAATGTCAGAGTGCTATTTTTCCAAGAAAAATACCCCACTAAGCTAAATAATAGCTATATCTACATGTTAACCTCATTTTTATCTGGCTTTAAGTTCAATCAAAAGTAAATAGTATTTTTATTTAAATTGTGACATAATAAGTGTAATGCTTTAAATAAATAATGTATATTCATTCTTCCCTATTTTGATGCCTGGAATAATCTACAAGCTGCAGCTGAGCCCACTAGTAGGTGTTGTTTCTCTAATACAAGCACCTGAACTGAAAAATTAGTGTCTAAAAATATCCAAACCCATTCCTATTTTTAGAATTATTTATTCACCTTTTTGTGTACATGTATACTCCTGTATGAGTTTATGTGCATCACGCGTGGAGGCCGGAAGAAGGCTTGGAATGGGATTATTGTGAGCCCTCAGACTTCAGGAAAAAAGTGCCAGCTACACTGAGTAACCGATGTGGCAAGAAACACATTCTAGGCTGTTCTGCATATTAATTTTGCTTATCTAAATATGAACTTAAATATTGTCTGTGTTGCCCAATGGGATAATTTTCTCTTCTGGGGCAAAGAGTTAATTCAAGCTGCTGTTAGCATATTTGCCCCACATGTATGTCTTCATCTGTTTTCTTAACTATCTTCATTTTTGCAGCATCTTTGTCTAGGTATCCATCTAACTCTGAACTTTATGAGCTTATGAGGACTCACAAGAATACAAGGCTTCCTCGCTCGTCTTCCTGCCCAAACATTGTCTTTTCTTTCACTTCTTACCTTGAGATGTAGGTTTTGTGAGCCATGAGACAGAAGCTAGAATCAGTCAGCAATGGTCCTGTGTGCCATCACACATAGGCGCATGTGTCCCTCTGGCACTGCTAATCCATCTGCTCTATGCTGCTTCATCGTCCTAGGAGGGGAATCTTGTTGACTATATCCAGTCGCAAGCAATGGTATCAAATGTGACTGCATTGTACAGAGAAATAGTACTCCTTTGAATTGGCAGAAATTTGTCTTTTCCTCTCTTATTATTTCCAGTTTCTAACCCTCCCTTATCCACTAAGCTTCCACATCTGGACTATTTCTACACTCTCCTTTGGCATAATACCACTGATTGCTAGTCATATCAACATTGTTCCACTACCTTTCCATAATATGTACTCCATCTTAGAAAACGCCCTCTTTCCTAGCATAACCCCCTTGTCTTGAGTTGGTTTATCTCTGGGTCACACCCTATTCTCCTTCAGAAGAATGTTCCCAGGGTGTTATGTTAATGTTTATAAAAGGAGCTATTTATTACTACTCTACTACAGAGTAACCAACTGACATTTATGTTATTATTACCTAATGGAGCGCTGCCAATCCTGGGAAATTTCAGATAAAGCTGTAAAAAGACAATGCTTTTGGAGAGGTGGCTCAGTGGGATGCCTACCACCAGTATGACAACCTGAGCTCATCTTCAGGACCCATGTGGTGGAAGGAGAGAGCCAATTCCAGCTAATTGACCTCTGATTGCCACTCACTAACAGTGGCATCCAGTCACATGTGTGTGCAAACACACCCTAAGTAGGAAAACAATTAAAAATGCAAAACATGAACACAGTGGCAGGAGCAACAGACGTAGCACAGGACATTATACCGACATTTAATGACCTGGTTGACACACAAACAAGTGAGCAGCATGCTTCATAATTTTCCGGTCTCTTTTCCTGTCTTATTTGGGTTAGATTACAAATCTGAAAATCCACACAAATTAGAGACACAAGAGTCAACTAATGGTAACATGCTTCTTCAGTGAAGGTGGCTTCTTAGAAACAAAACTGAAGCAGGCAGGTAGTGAAGGTCAATTTCGATGAACTGCACCAGATGGGCAACAAGGAGAGTCACAGTGAGCCCTGTAGCGTCTTCCCTGGGCATCAGGCAGTGACATGTGTCTGATGTAGGTTGCCCTTGCACACAGTAAGTCCTGAGTTGTGTTGCAGTTATGACAGAAAAAGCCATCATGGATTGTTTCTATTCTACATACTCATGAAGAAGAGAAAGACATCCAGGCTACTTCTTAGAAAGAGCAAGAAAGATGGTTTCTCTTGAAGTGGTGAAGACACAGCTTGGTAAGAAACACACACACACACACACACACACACACACACACAAACACATCCTACGCACACTTTCATTCAATCTGTAGTTTGCTTTCTTTTACTCTTTACTGCACAGGAATATATGAAAACACACAGCATGGAGATGTGCAGCCTGATCAAGTGATAATCTTTTATAATGTGCTTCTATTTAAAGCAACAAACAGATGGAGGGTTTATGAGTAAAGCTGGTGAAGGTAAAAAGCAAATGATTGCAATAGTACTTTTAATAGGATTTCCCACAATCTAAAACATTACTCCCCTAGGAGTAAATTGTTCTTTAAAATTATGTTACTTAGGAAAAAAGATAGTCTCCCTAACATTGCTGAAGCAACAGAGAGCTCCAGAATTCCATGCATCTCCCAGTTCTCTGGACTGTGTCCTGGGAGGGGGAATAGGGTTGTCTGGACCGCTCCCCAAAGAACAGGCTGTGTGCAGCCCAGTGAGAGGAAGACAAGAAGTGTGAAGGGGAGGATGAGACAGTCTGGGCTTCAGATGAATTTATTACCCTATAATTTCCTACTTTGTAAACAAGGTTTGGGAAATTCCTACAGATTTTAGATAAACAGGCTTAGGGCTTCCTCCCCTACCAATTCAGACCAGAGTCCAGTTCTAGAAGAGCAGATATTGCTCAACAGACGATGGAATAGTAAACAACCCAACAATAATTCATTATCATCATTCCTACTTAAGAGAAACAAAACTCACTATAATTCCATCAGTAAGATGAATATACTGCCATGATGGCCTTTACGCAAGTTATAATTAAAGCTAATCTTAATTGAAGTTATTACACCATTCTGGAAGAAAACAAATAACCCAAAGAGAGGGAAATAGCGTGGTCAATAACTCACTCTAATTTTTTTTTTTTTTTTGTCTCCAAAGCTCACATTGAAGAAGACATTCCTGCGCATGATACAAATGGTTCTGACATTAAGAAAAGTAAACAAGTAAGAAAAATAAAGATGGAAAAATTCTGTGGTCAGTTCACAAGTGCTTTTTTATTGTTTGAGGAGGGTTAAAGTCCTTTATGAAGACAGGGAAATATGTGCCATTAGATTGGATGTGACATTAGACTAGTCTCACTGCCCTTGCACAGAGCCTCGCTTCCCTTAGTATGCCATAGACCAAAGGTTCTGTTACCTCTACAAAAAGAGGCAAGGGGGAACAATGCTAATGTAAACCATTAGCTCTCTGTGGTGTTGTAGAGATCAAACAGAGAAAAGGTTCTCAAGCCTGGTTATGAGTGGATTGTATACTATCTAGTTATTAATGGTCTTGAGGACTTTAACACGAGCTGCTCCCAACAGCTGACGAATGGAGGTTGTGTACTCTCCATGTGGGACCCCTGCCAGCCTGGATATGTGCTTTCCCAGGCTGGGTTGACTCTGTAGGGCTGAGGCTATGCAAATGGACTAGATCTGGGAAAGAAGGGCCCTTCTCCAGCGGCTCCAGGAGTCGGGGCACCCAACAACTGATCCTCTACTAGCAACTCTCCTGCTATCCATAACTTGGAGGGATTCTCTTTCAACCTTTGCTCTCCTACCTCGGGGACTCGGGGGAATGAACACACAACCAAACTCAAGAACAAAGGGTGAGCACCATGTGTCAAAGAGTAAGAAGTCTTACAGATGCTTAATAGAGAGACTTGATCAGGACAATTGGAAACAAAATGACAGTCATTTGGCTAGCCTGGTTGTGCTTGCTTTTCCTGTGATATCAGTACTAGCAAACAATTGAAAAGAGAGAACTAGTCATGTCTCATTGGCTATGATCTGACTTCTGATCCACAGAGAGTCTCCAAGAGAAGCAGGAAACCTTCAGGTGTGTGCTCTACCAAACCTGTTTGGCCTGCTGGGTATGTTCCACAATCTCCCATTAGTTTTCTGACCCCCCGAACCATCCCACTATCTTTCATTATCTGACTACATTTAACTAGCATCCAAACAGACAAGGCAGCCTGTAGGGTAAATATGGCCATAGGCATAGCTGAAAATGTACAGAAAGAAACAAAGGAGAACCTCTGGTTTTGCCAAACCCTTCTGTTGGAAAAAAGGCTTACTCTGAGATGTATTTAGGACAAGTAGATTTTAAAGCAAAATGCTTCAATAGTCAGGGATTTAGGAAAATTCTGGAATTGTATGGTGAAGCCACACACAAATATATGACTTGGTAGAGAGATTGTGTCCTTTGAATGGTTACAGATGGAAAAGCATTGGCAATGATAAAAGGCGATGCTCATAAAGTTGGCTAATATAATGCCTAATATGCAGGCTAAAGGAGTAATGGGGATGCACCCTCCCTCTGTACTCGTGACTACTCCACTGAATAAGCTCAAAGCACAGAAGGCAGGCCCAGGAGAGCCTCTCTCACTCTACTGCAGCCAGTGAGCAAGCCCGAGAAGGCCCCAGGTGTGACCCCTGTTCCCCTGCGAGCAGTCGGGAGACCAGGCAATCTATCATGGTGCTCCTGCTGTCAGCCCTGGTGCTGCGCCGCTGCTGTCTGTCACCCTGGTGGATGAGACCTGCTTAAGGGCAATCATGTCAATCTCTCTGTGACCACTCAGTCTAAGGTAGCTGGATGATCGTGACAGGCCTGGCAAAGTCCGGCACAAGGTACTGAAAGCAGGAGTCAGAGCTTTCTTATTGAGACACAACGCAGTCTCTGGTTTTTCTTGCTTTTTCATTTTATTGTCATGAAACAGGCTAAGGCATGTAGAATTTAGCTTCAAAGCTGGTCATCTCGGATGAATCTGTTACCCTCTGAGTTTCTTCCACAGTAAAAATAGCGATTTTTCGCTAGGATACCTGTTAATAGAAAGAGACATCGTTACTGGTGGCTCAATTCATATAGTTCAGAAATCGAGCTGTTGTTAAACAGGCATGCACTATGATGGCTAATCTGATGCGAGGCAGAAAACAGACTAAGCCTCACATGAAAAAGACTGTGCCTTCTTGTTCTTAGAGATGACCTTGCAATGAGTGTCATTACTAATTACAGGTTCCTAGGAATAACAGCTTTATGTGCTATTTTCTCACATAATTAGAACTTCTCTAATTTGACAAACAGTTCCCCAAAATACAGTACGACTTGCTCCTCCCCAGATTTCCTTAGTCTAGTTTCTAAGAATGGAAACTTAAGTTTAAATCAGATGAATCCAGCCCAAGTGAAGGCTGAAAGATAATCTTCACAGAATGTGACTATTTTGAAGTTCTTTATTGGAAATCAATATTGTTGACTTCCAGAGAGAATTTTCCAAATCCTGGGGGCTTCAAGCCCATGCTGGGTGATTAAAGAAGAGAGGCTGTGCTGGTTGAAGACTGTAGGGAAAGTAAGAGTGCCATTGACATTTAGACATCTGTCCATCCGTCTGCCCCCACTCCCCAGTCGGCAGGCATCCTCAGCTCATTTCTCATGTTAAAATGCACTTTTGACGTCATATGTATTCCTGATTCCTTATGAAACGTCCTGGTCTTTCTTGGATGTTGCTGGACACTTCACTATGAAACACAGCATTAGAGGTGGAGCAGATGTTCTAACTTGTCCTTATGTATCATAAATAAAAAATTGTGCCTGGAGGTGCATGCCTGTAATCTCAGGTGAACAGAGAAGGACGATCGTAAGTTCAAGTCTAACTTTGCCTTCAGAGTGAGACCCTGTTTAAAAAAAAAAAAATCAAGGGCTAAAAATATAACTTGGAGGAATAGTATTTGCCTAGAGTGTGGAAGTGTCTGGGTTTAATACTCACCTCTACTCAAAAGATACTGGTTACAGTGAAACTCTATAAAATTATTAAGAAAAAAGTGTTTTCCCAAGAAAATATAACTTCTGTTTGCCTTTTTACCACCACTTTGTTCTTTCTAATTTTAGAAGAATTAACTTAAAATTCTCTTGCACATAGCTGTCTGGGTACAAATAGGACTTAAATCTCTAAAGTACACAGAAGACAAAGAAAGGAAATAGACATAAAAGACTAATCCGTGAGCTATAAACCTGTCTGTGATGACTGCTACCTGTTCTTGGTTATTTGTTTCATTAGTTTCATAGTGCGATGTCAACACCCACCATTCTTCACTGATCTAAGATCAGTCATGTTCTTCATACTGAATGTCAGCAGCACAAACCTTTTGTACTACCAACTCTTAAACTTGCGGTAGTAGTGACGGTGGTGTGCACATGAGGATTTGTGTGGGACGTGTACAGGTGCCTGTGTATTGGGTGTATGTTCACGTGAGTGTCTACAGAGGTTGATGTCAGTTGTCTTCTTCTCTTTCTCAGTTGCCATCTACTTTTAAAATATTTGTCTTTTAATGGCCTGGAGTGCATGGATTAGGCTAGACTGGCAAACAAGTCCCCAGATTCCTTCTACCCAGCCCCATAGCTGAGAATACAGATGTATACATCTGTACATTACCTTTTTATATGGACACTGGGGAACAGACTCAGGTCCTCATGCTTGTATGGCAAGCACTTTATCAAGCCACCTCCTCATTCCTTAACCTTTGTCCTTAAATAAGAATTAAAAATAACTTGTAGAGACTTTTAAGGGTAGTATAGATGTGCCTGTGTTGGGTAGTCAGAGGCAAACTTGAAAATAACTAGGGTCCAAGGAGTTCTCAGAGTTGGAAGAGGGACAGGGTGACATCATTTGGGACCTGGCTCTTTTCTTGCTGTGTTGCCATGGACAGTTTTATTGTGGGTCATTCTTTTCTTCATGCTTAACTTGGCTTCCCTGACCCTCCACGCCCCTCATTCCCAGTTTCTGGTTTTCAGTATTGGTCTAGTGCCTGGAAATATTGAGCTTGTGTGAAACCTCACTTAGACCTTTCATTTTTCCCAGCTATTGGCACAGAGCTGTTCCCTTTATTGTATTCTGTAGTGCCTAGAGTTGTGTTAACATCGGCAGCAATGCCAGAGCCTTGGTGGTCTATGGGCTGGACTTGTTACATTCTGCCTCCCTTAACCGGGCCTGTCTGCCCATGCCACAGATGCATGGGAAACCCCACAAGGGACTTAAACCTAGCTGAGTCAAGCAAACCCTCCAAATTCTGGAGGGACAATCCAAAGGACATTAATTGTTTTTTCTCCACTACCAGGACAGCATGTGTTTTTATAAAAAGAAATGAATAGGGCTGCCAAATATCACCAAGCATGCAGTCCCTCTTAAGAGCAGACTCATGACAGGCACACCACTGTCCACACGGTTGCACCCGCTCTGTACACTTGCTCGACATCCAGGCTCCTATGCCTCTGCTCTCCACCTTTCTCCATGCTGAATTTCCACTCTAGATGCAAACAGATGGAAAACAGTGTTCCTGGAACGTGGGCCCAGGCTGCATTCTGAGCCACACTCACACATCTTCTCTGGTTGGCATTAATGAAGACCTTTCTGGGGCCTGCCCTGTTTCTTCGGGCCTGGAAGCTATAGGCAGCCTGGCAAGAGAGGGCTGTTTGATGAATGCAGGAGACTGTGGCTAGGTGTCAGTGCTTGGAAAATGAGGCAAGGACGTGAGTTATTAATATTGTCAATGATCTCTTGATGGGAAAACAGATACTGCACTCACTGTCAGATTTAAATAGACATTGAGTGCATTAACGACAAAAGGGCAGACTTCAAACAAAGGGGCTATGTGCTGAGAAGCCGACTTGGTCTCTGGGCTGGCACTAACCTGATCTGAAAAGACACTGTCAGGGCTGGAGACAGGCCCAGGATTGTGCGTGGTGACAGAAAACAGAGATCCTGACAGAGATACCAGCGCCATATTATGCCAAGGACACTGGAGAACTGTCTGGGATTCTAACGCAAGCTGACATCACTCCCTAGCATGTGGGTCTTCTATGCTCTTGAAGTACCAGAATGTCTTTTCACCCATCATTCCAAAACTTGGCATGCCCATGAAGTTCATGGCAGCCTTGGTCTATGGGAATCATGGGGTCAGGGCCTACAGATAACCTAAGTCAATCTCACCCTGGGAGTATTATCAGTAGGGTACGACTCTTCCCTACTGATAGCTGGGTGACTTAAGGGCCAATGTGTTAGGAGTTTAATTTGTCATTAAACTATTGTGGGCTAGTGCTACTCTAGGAAGACTTGGGGGTGGCTGGGACCCCCCCCAAAAAAAACAAAACCCTAGCTGCTGGTACTAGCCTGGGGACAAGGATGCTCAGGCTACAGACTGGTAAAATAAGCTGACATTTTTATATCAGAGTCATATACAGATGTTTAAAGTAAGCTAGCCTTGCCTTTCGTGCATTCCCTATCAGAGCTCACAGTGGCAATGTGACTTTTGTAGTTAACAGATATTAAGAAAGAAAGAAAAAAAAAAAGGAACAGCCTGGTACAAGCCCTTGTGTGGCCAGATGACTTTGAGGACTTTTATTATCATGAAGTCATTTGTCAAGTCATGGAGATGTTATGGGTAGCTCCTGTCCCCACTCCAACCCCCTTCCTCAACTACAGCAACTGCCCGAGGTTTTGAAGGCTGCAGAAGGGGCCATTTGTTTGCACTTGGTATTTTCATAGGGAGGTTCTCTGGGGCTGGAATTTGGGACGCAGTGGTGACGGGGGCTCTGTAGGCCACGGCCTCTGACACATCTGCAATGGATTCTCTTGTTTGTATCTCCTCAAACTCTATGGTTACAGAAATGGAGGGAGACAACATATTTAATGGCATGCAGAGTGTTTTTTAATTAAAACATGAGGCTTTGGCCATAGTAAGTGAGGCAGGCTGGCCATGCATCAGGCCAACGTGCAGATGTCGGTGAGGGGGTTTCTTTTGGGGGCTCTGAAAAATGACAGTGCCCTGTCCCCAGGGAAATCCTCTCCTGCCAGATGAGACTCCTAATTTTTCTTAAGTAGCCAGTTTTCCCATTTCCATAAGCTCTTAGAGCTATAATTATGAAAAAAATGTGTGGGGAAAAATCTGTTTTAAAGAGGTCCTTTATCTTTTCAATGTTCCCACCCTTTGCAATGGATGCTCTGATTATGCAGGTTAAGTTATGACCTGTGGCTGCCTAGTGGGTGAGAATGATTCTCCTTTCTTGGATGCACACTGTGGTGGCCGGGACCATTCTAAAGACATAGCCACGGGGTGGGGCGATCCTTGCTGTCCAGGAAAAGGGGGCCTGGCATACCCTGAAACAAGTCCAGTACAGATTCTATCCTGGCTTCCCATTCTTACTACCTGTCCTTAATGACTACTGACCCTACACTGGTCCCTTGCCCTCCCTGTTTTCCCCATTTGTAAATGAAGGCAAAGATAATCATGGTAGGTCCTCTTGAACTGTGAAATAGACAGTTTGGTATTTTTAAATGTTTCTTTTATGAAGTGGAAGTATTGGCATTGGGTCCATGTATCCTATGAAGAAAGAATGGTCAATTCTTTATTCTTTGTGCAATGTGACCAATTGCACAAAGTTAGGTCTTAAAATCCATCTACTCATATCCCTATAATATAGCACAGAGTCAGGGTACTGTTTATGAGTCCAAACTCTTCATGGAGTCTCATGACTTTTTTCTCTAGAGGGAAAACTAAGTCCTTTCTCCACAGCCAGCCATATTTGTCTTCCTTCTCCCTCTGAGTTCCTTCTAGCTTTGAGGTCAAATAAGCTTTCCACTTGACCCTGAAGACAGTAGTAAAGGAAATGGTGAAACTTCCTTCCCAAACTAGTAGGGCATGACTTGAGGCAGGTGTCTTGGCTTATAATCAGCATGGTCAGTTGAGAGTGCTACTCTGGTTGCCATGACACCTGTTGACTCCCACAATATTGCTCTGGCTCTGTTCGCCAGAGGATGCACAACATATTGTCCTTGCTTTTGACTGCAGGACCCACCTCCAGAAATGCCGTCTGTTTCCTCAGTGTTATACAAATGAGCTCTTGAGAGGCATGAGGGTATGTCTATTTTAAATCCTGCCTGCTATGTAGTGTGGACGCTGAATGCTGCCATTTTGGCCCCAAGGGTATTTTGGCTCTGACTTACGTGTACCAACACATGTAAACGTGTCTAGTGATTTTTTTTTTGAGAAAGCATTAATTATGCACAGTAAGTTCCATTTTGACTCACATCAGTTTAACTCCCTACTCACTTCTTAAATACCAAGTCAAATATTTTCTCTTCTTAATATTTTCCTTCCTATTTCCAGTGGGGATCACTTCTTTCCCATGTAATATTCCTCCACCAGCTTTTGCAAATTATTAACATCCAGTCTCTGCTGCCACCATTTATTTGTCTGAGAGTCCCATTTCCTGTAAATGTGTGTTTTTGAGCTACAACAGAAAAGCTTGAATTGTCTGGGAAAGTTTGGCCACACTTGCCATGTTTATTTCTGGCTGACTTAATTTTATTTTTCATTATTTCTACCAAGGTTAATTCTGCCCTATGAATTTGTGTGGCTTTCAAGATCTTGGGATGTAAATCTTGGGTCAGTGTTTTTATGTATGATAAATCACATTAGATTCAAGGCTCAGTTGCTGTCAGTTTTCTCCGGAGTTGATTATTTCTACCAGCAATACTTATCATAAATTAAAGGACAGCTTTTATTTGTTTCTTAGCACCTGGAGCCTGATTGTGAACATTCTAGATATAAAGTAAGATTCAAGTTGTGGAGTCATGACAAGCTGCTTTCTGTAAACACCATGAGCATAAAGTCAGATCTCACAATATGGCCAGCAACTCAAAGGTTAGGAAGCAGACAAAGAGCCCCTTAGATTAAACGTACAGAGAAGTGTGTGCTTGGCCTTGGTGCTCAGACCTTTGTGAGATGGCCTAAGGGGAGGCTCATAAATATCCCTTGAGAGTCTAGATTATGGTGCCTGCTCAGCCAGATGCTGGGCCATGACAGGCCTTGCTCTGTGCCCGAAGGAAGCACAGCACCAGCAGGAAAGGATCTAACTGAGGTGAACAGTGACAGGCAAGCATCCCTGCCTTCAGACTGAGGAGGCTGGACAGCTCAGGGTGAAAGTGAGCAGACAGTTTGACATGTGATAAAGCAGAATCTGTGGAAAATATACTCTGGGCTCCCAGGGCAGTTGAAATGAGGCTTGTCATCTCAGGGAGAAAAGGAGTTAGGACGAGGAGAACAAGAGGACACACACACATACACAGAGAGAAAGACAGAGAGAGAGACAGAGAGAGACACCCGGAGAGAGGCAAACACACACAGAGGCACACACTTCTTCCTTTCCTGTGTACAAATGTTAGAAACCTTGCCCTTGAGTGGACGCCCAGTCCTCACCCTTGCTGTCCCACTTTGAGCCTCTAGATGTCATGGCCTGGTAGAAGATTCTACAGGCCTTCTTAGAAGTGACAGAACATGTGTCCATCAAGGATCTGGTGAGGAAATCCCCTGTGCCTTTGCTCACATGTCAAGTCTTTTTAATTTTTTTTTTTTTTTCGTATGAGCAGACCCACCATGGAAGAGCCTCAGAAGCAATGAGTGCTCCTTCCTTCCCGGCTTTGAACTTACCAGTCAGTTTACCTCTTGCCTCAACACACATATTTTGATCAAACTGTGACATAATAGAAATAAGAGACCAAATCTAGTTTCTCTATTATTATTATTTTTTGCTCGGGCAAGTCCCCTCTCTCTTCAGAAATAAATTTGTAAATCTTACCGATCCAAGTTTTTTCACTCTGGGGCCTTTGTTTTGTCCCAAGTAAAAAATGAAGGCAGAATCCTCCCTCATCCTGCTGTCCTAAACAGCAGTTTACTTATGCCCAGCTGTAAGCATTACCTTATCCTTCACCAAACTCCCTAGTAAGACACAACATACTAAATTTACCTTTGAAAGTATTTCCTTCACTGCATCAGAGAACTCTCCAGCTGGGACAGAATTTAAGGGCACTCATTTTAAGGGAAGTCCTTCACTTACAGAGCAGGAAAATGAGGTTCTGATCGGTCTCCCTAAGGTGACAATAACTACACATCGATCTTTTTCAGGCAGGAAAGGAAGTTTTGCTTTTATAGCTTATTTTTCAAATGTATTATTTATTTTTCCAATCTTGTTCACAGGCGCCCAGGGCCTCCTGAGAACTTCAAAGATCACCAACAACAGGACTTAGTTTCATCCTTTGCTACTTTCTCATGGAGGGAAACAGGTGCTGCAGAGCCAGCAAAGCAAAGAGGGGCATGATGGAGAGGGGAGGGATTTCAATGTGTGTGCTGAGACGGGATGCAAATCAGGTGTGATTCCAGAGGCGCCTTCCCAGCAGCTCATGGTGGATCTCACCCCTGCTGTCATTCAAAAGGAACAGCAGTTAGGGGGGAACAGTCATGCTTTCCGCTTCTGTTTCAAGAGAACTCAGAAACCTTAGACAGAAAGAAAGAGAAAGAAACCAAGAGGGGGAGGAGGGATGGAGAGAGGTAGGGAGGGGGTAAGGAGTAGAGGGGGAGGAAAAGTGTGGGCAAAGAGGGAAGGAGGGAGGAAAAATAAGGGAGGGAAGAAGGGCGGGAGGAAGAGAGAAAGAGAGGTAGGGAGGAGTAGAGATGGAGGGGGAGGGAGGGAAGGAGGGGGAGATAGGAAAAGAGACAGAGTCACCCCCCCCACACCATTCAGAATCTTTTCCGCTTTCGAAGTCAGAATCGTGGCCACTAGAGGGCAGCATGCAGTTAGGAAACAGCCACAGCTTTCTTTAAATAAATAGGGGCAACCACGCAGGGAAGGCCATTAAAGCCGCTCTGTGCTTGTGGTCACCAATTACAGGTTGTGTAATGATCAATATGTCATGTTTACCCAATCTGGGCTGAAGGCTATCTGCGACTGAGGATACCAAAGGGCCCCTCTCTCTGACACTTTCAAGTTCCTTCTGCCTCAATTTCAGGGACTGATTTTCCTTACCAGATATAATTAATCTTAGCTCAAGGAGTTCTTTTTTTTTTTTTTTTTCATATCATCTGCATAAATGTAAAGAAGCACGCAAACTAATACAGAAAGGAAACCAAAAGCACTTGCACCATGGACATGCTCAAAGGAAAAAAAACAAAGACTTCCACTGGCATGGAGTTGTCATCATCTGAGAGCATCTTTTTGAAATTATTTTTATTTCTTGACTAAAGTGAACATTAGAACACAGAAATTGTGGTTGCTTTTTTTTTTTTAAGGGAGGGCCTTCCTTGCTTAAAATAGAATCATTCTCTTCCCTTCTCAGAATACCTGGTCTAGAATCATCACTCCTACTAAGAACAACTGAGTGCCTTCCCATTCTAGAAGAAGCATCGGTATTTGCAGCTTTCATAGATGTCAAGCCTGTTTTTAAAGTCTAGGAAACAGCATTTTAAACTAGAATCATATAGAATGAAAATAAGTGATGGGATTCAACCCAGGAAGAAGACAAACAAAAATGAGTTCCAGGGCTCTGGGCCCTGACAGCGACACTGTGCAGGGTGTAGCTGTGGCTCTAACAAGCATGACAGGGCTCGAGTCCTGCTTCCAGGCATTCCCTCAATGTGACAGTCATGTGACCAAACAGCCACAAAGAAAAGGTTGGGGCCAGTTAATCAATTAGATTTATTAACTCATGATTAAGTGGAAACTTTGAGTTTTCTCTCATCATGAAGCTCATTAGATATGCCAGAGTGACTGCAGTTGAGTGCATGTTTACAGCGAGGATGACACAATTAGGAAGTTTATCTGGGGTGGTGGACAGGGGTGAACAAGCGAACACTATTCAAGATCACAGCATCTTTTCTCTAAAGAACTCCAGGAGAGTCGAGAGTCGTGACAGCAGATTCCCGTGCACACCATGAAACCTGGGCTATAGCTTAGGTGCTCAATGAAGAGTTTGTGTAGGTTGGTGGAAGTCAGAGGGCATCCTTACTTGTCATTTTTCGATTTTTTTTTCTTTTGAGTAAAGCTTTAGTTGGTCTACAAATTCTAGTGTAAAGTGCTGTTTCCTACATCCTAATCCTTTAGGCTGAACTGAGTACCCAGCGATCCCCAGGGTGGGGTTACAAGCACACAGCAGCCTGGCTTTATCACGCTGGTCCTACGAGACGAAACATGGGTCCTCATGCTTGCTTCTCGCTGTGATGTCCCCCCATCTCTAAGTTCATATTTGTGGACTGAGTGAAATGACCTGAGGATACTTACGAGTCCATATATTTGGCATGTCAAAGAGCAGGGTGTGCTGGCTCAAGAACATTGGTTCTCTCTGATTCTTCCCTGCATGGGAATTACCCCCCCACCAACTTTCCCTTTAGTGGGTCTGAGTTTGTGCTAAGAAATTTACTTATTTTGGCAAGTTGCCATGTAATGCTGGGGAATAACTTCTAAGGACAACTGTTCTAGAAGAACCTAAAAGCCCCTCTCCACCTTGCCCTTTCCTTTGGTATAGTAAATGACCTTATTTTTATTCATATTTAAAATAAGAGATAAAGAGTCTGGTTAACTGAAGGTCTTACTGTATTGCACTCTAGTAAATGGAAGATTTATTAGCTTCCTAAGAACAGCCAGAAAACAAATGGCACCTAAAATAAATAATGACCAACCAAAGCTGGGGAGAGCTCTTGTGTAGCCCAGTAACAGGACCTTAGTTCAAACAACAGCACTGCAAGAAGAAAAATAAGTTGCTCAATATGTTGACATTTAAGCTTTCTCCTTTTTTGTTTTGTTTCAGTGGCAGGCTGATTACATTAGCAGAAGAGAAGAAGAGGAGAATGGGGTGAGACTGGGGGTGAGCATGTGAAATATGATTTATGAAGCACGAGGTGGGGGAACTTGGAAAACAAAATTCCGCAGTCTTCACTCATCCTCAAAACTGCCAGACTCCTCTGTGAACACACCTGCTGAGTGTGAACAGAGGTGCTGGCCATGCCCTCAGGAAGACATTCACATTCGGGCTTCAGGTCTGTTCTTATAGAGTCCTAGCATCACAAAGTGAGGACAGGGCTGTCTCCACAGCTCTGTGTGCTTCCTTGGACTGAAACTTCTCAAAAGAGTTGTTGAAAAGAAAGACAAGTTGCTGGAAAGGAAAGGAAAGGAAAGGAAAGGAAAGGAAAGGAAAGGAAAGG
>NW_026590062.1:27394570-27407604 GCF_907164565.1 Psammomys obesus
AAGGAAAGGAAAGGAAAGGAAAGGAAAGGAAAGGAAAGGAAAGGAAAAAGGGAAAAAAGAAACAAAGTATCAAACAACATTGAGCAGATGTGGCAACAACTGAGTTTGTTGTAATTCAAGCCCTGGAAGTATGTAAAGGGATTCCTTCTTGGGCACATTGATTGGCCCAGCCTCCCTCTGTCCTCCACTAGAATCCAGGCCTGTTTCTGCATGGATGGTACCATAATCTTTTCTAGTTCCAGGAGAGTCAAAATTGCCTTCCCTCAAAGAAAAACAATGAAAATCTGTTGATAGTTGATCTAACTGGAAGAAATTTGCATTGTCTGTCTTTCCTTCTCTTTCTTTCTTTCGTTCTTCTCCCCACTCTCTCTCTCACTCGCTCTCTCTCACCTTTCTAAGGTCCAAATTCTATTATGGCAGAAACACAATACAATACTTGGGCACCAACAAACTCTACCACCAAATGTCTGCGACTGCTTCATCCATGCCCTGTATGCATGTGCGCATGTGTGCGCCAAGGGAGAACAACGCCTAAGAGCACCGTGAACTTTCCGTGCCTCACTCCTTATCCAGTATGAAAAGCTAGTAAATACAAAGCACAGGAGAAAGGCCTCCATTAGGGCCAGCCTCATTAAAACAAGTTCCCAGTTTCCCCCGCAATATTAAAAAGCATATTTCTTCGCCTATCAATAGAGCAGGCAGAGGCGCTCATGACAGCAGGTGGTACCAGGTGTCATCTGTCCCTGGGAGGATGGCTTAGGATATTACCCCTTTTATTTGTCTGGCTTGTGTTTGTCGGAGTTCACCCTGTGGTAAGTGGTTAACATGTCTCCATCCTGGAAAAGCAAAGATTGTCCAGTGTAGCCTAATAGAATACATCTGGCTCTGACAGTTTGACACCCAGATCTGAGCAACATTCAGCAACACAAATTAACAGCATAGACATTGCCCACGCTGAGCAGGAAGTAATAACCAGCTACCTGCTACTTGGCCAAAATCTCATTATAAGCCATTACGGTAATTGAGGGCCAACACTGTAGATATTACACTCCCTGAACGCCAGTGGTTAGCTGAAGAGAAGAAAGACTTGTAATGGAGGAGGTGGGGCAGACAGGAGAAACATGGCTGTCACCATGATGTTCGGTGTTGCTGGGATGGGGGTAGGGGTGCTCCTGAACAATTTCTTTTTTTGCCCTTGGAGCCCGCATGACCCCAGGAAGATGACGTAACTTCTGGTAGGCCTCCAACAATACTATGCAATTAAAAAATTGGTCTAAATGAGTAATGGGGACAGCCACAGAGGAAAGAAGATAAGGGCAAAATAAGACAGAATGTTCCATAAGTAAAAAGCATCAGAAGTGAAGGGGCCAGGCAAAGCTGTCTACCCTCCCTAGCAGGCAGAGAGGTTTTCTAGAATTACTGCATTTGGGAATTTGCAAAGCCAAGTCCCTCCCATGAAGCCAGCATCCCAAGCCTCAAGGGCTGAGCAGTGATAGATAAAGCGGCATGAGAAGAGGAGGAAGCCAGGTTTATCAGGCAATCTAAATTTGGGAACAATGAAGATGGTTCTAGACATGGTAGTAATGGTGATAGCAGGAAAGACTCGTTCAGGGCAGGGAAAGAAGTTAACTGTAACTGTGTTAGTGACTTCCAGCTTCTCACTGCTGCTTGCCTTGCTACGGTTAGGATCAGAAATGTCCTCTGTGAGCCTATGTGAGACACATTCCCAGATGTTGGGAAATTGTGGGGGCTAGTATAAGGAAGCTAGGGATGATGGCTGACTGTGAACTGACGGGGTTGAGAAGCACATGTGAGGGGTTTTCCAGGGAACATTATGAGGGAGACACTGCCTTGACTAATTGCAAATGCTCAAACCCAGATGGAAGAAACGGGGACAAAAAAAAAAAAAAAAAAAAAGACAAGGGCACCATGAGGAGAGCCTCTCTGCCACAGCTTTCTTGCCATGACAGACTGAAACCACAGACCAAATGAAACTTTTTCTCCATTTGGTTATTTTGCTTAGGTATTTTGTCACTACAATAAAAAAAAAAAATCAACCAACCAACCAAACAAACAAACAAACAAAAAAACTGACTCATATACCAAGATCATTGTAGGCAAGGCCTTGGAGGTGGGGACAAAGGGACCCTGTCCCCTTTTATTTATTCCTATTGTATTCACTCTATAGGTATGCTCTGGTATGCTACAAGCTCTCTCATGGTGTACCACCTCACCACAGGTCCAAGAGCAACAAGGCCAGCTGATGAAAGCTAGAATCCCCTAAGCCATCTGCTCTGTCGTCTCTGGCATCTCATCATGGTGACAGAAAGATGACTGACTTATCTCTCTACCTAAACACTGATAGCTGATAGACCCCTGACACTCCAAGTCCCTAACTGGGGGAGTAAGCTTGTAGAAGTTTTAAATAACAAAACTCCTGTCATGTGTAATACACTTACAGACATCACTGGAAGCTGGAGAACAAGCCTTTCTAAACAAGCCATAGCTGTAGGTCTCAGCAAAGGGTTTATGGGTATAGACACTTTAACTAACAGATTAATATTCTGGAGGAGAAAAACAACACCACCTGTGGTCGGTGAACGAGAACTCCCCAGGGCATGAAGATATCGTGTGAGCATCAAGCACTTCCCTCCACCCAGCCTCAGCTGCACCAGCCTCGTTCCTTCTCACACCTAGAGGGTTAAGCCATCGAGTGCTAGGAAATGGCTGCGGTTGGTGCAAGTAAGGCCTTCCCTATAACTAGATCCTTCAGGAAAAAACAAATTAATCAACAGTGAGCTGAAGTGGGTTTAATGATTGCATTCTGCATACAATCAGCTTTTCCCTTTTCGAGGGCCATCAATATGTCAAGGGAAGACATATCTGAAGGATATAGCCCTTAACATCAAGGTTATCTATTCTCCACAAGGCTCCTACTCCTTGCCCGGCTGAGACTTCACGCTGCCTGTGTCTAACATTTTCATCAACTCCGCAATCAATCAAGGTAATAATGTTGTGCAAAAAATCAATTAACAACGCAATTAAACTTTCCTTATTATCTCAAAGGGCTGAAATAATACCTAAAGGGAAGATAGACTCAGTGAACGCAGACATCCATAATCCAATGTGAAAGTGAATTATGAGGTTGGGCAGATGCAGGCATGTGCTGGTGCTGTTATTTTCCAGGGGTTATATCTCATCACGGCAGTGTATCAGTCAGCCCCAATCCCAGACCCTAAAATTCCAAATTACTTTTAAGAAATATATGATGTGCAATATCCATTTCATGTTCTCTTTTAAAGATAACCCCCTCCCCCCACCAAAAAAAGAAGTGAACGGTGGTATTACTCAAAGACAAAATGATCTTTCAACAAGAACATAAAATATAAAAGCTATAATAACATTTACATCTGTATAGCACGCATCCCTGTAAATGCAGGTCATCTATTATACATAATCCCAAGTGCCTAAAAGGCCCAGCATGCAACACTGCAACACGACATTTAAAACCTAAATGCATAAATGTGCAAACTCCCCCAGGATGGCTGTGACTTCCCTCTCTATGGAAGCCTCATCTCTCAGTCTGCCCATGTCAACACACACACACACACACACACACACACACACACACACACACACGCATACATATTGGGAACAACAGAAGTATTTTTCATTTAAATCAAGAATGACTATATTATTTGGCAATTATATCCACCCGCCCTGAAACACTACCTAGGAACTGAGCATTTAAAGAACACAGAGAAAGGACTATTAACCTTCTATGCAGTGAAAGACTTGAAACTTCATATTGAAATAAGATACAGAAGGGAATTCCTTCTACCTGCTTCGGCATCCATGGAGGAAGGCCCTGAGATAGAAGAAATGCAATAACCAGTAGAGGAGGGAAGCTGGGCAGAGAATAGAGTGAATGCCAGTGGGCACAAAGTGATAATCTAAGGGGAACACATATTGTTTCTAGTCGCTGGAAGGACATTCAAACAGTAAACACCAGTGTAAAGAATAAATAACAAAACCAAACATTCCCAGATCATCTCTCTCTCAACTTGTCTTTCTCCATCACAAACTACAGGCTGGTTCAGAGACAGACCACAGGCTGATAGAATCTGAAGATTGCTGCATTTTGAAATTCAAGAAGAATCCTGGAAATCCACATATGTCAAATGAGCTGATAAGGACCCTCATAGCAGGGCGGATTTCCACTGATGTTCCCTGCAGTTAGGTACCCTTCGAAGTAAAAATAATTTCTTGTTGTTGTTTATCTTCTTCTACTACTCCTTCCTTTTTCTCCTCTTCCTTTTAAGCTACTCACTGATAACAAGGATCCATCTTCACAAGCCAACTCTCCTCCTTTTTCAGCAAGTGAGACTGAGCCCCAAGTGCAGACTTAATTGAACAGTGACACACTAGACAAATATACACAAGCAACTGTTCTGCGATTTCTTAAGAATCCGGAGGAAACTCAGGGGGGACTCTTGCTAGAATTTTCAACTGAGAAGTTGGACTAGTTTAATGAATCTTGCTACGTATCTCTGAACCTTAAGGAACATAATTAATATGTTTTCATTTCCAATGACTTTATTGTGTGTATATGAACTGGAACTGTTCCTGCTGTTTACTTGATTCCACCATCGATGGGGTGGGTTGGATTTTAAATGATGTGTGAGTACTTTTGTGCTTTCTCTGCTCTGGTTTATGTGTTATTCATGACTTGCATTACAGACATGGCTAATACACAGATGTAAATGTTATTAAATCTTTTGTATTTTGGAGGCTTTGTGAAAGGTTTCTTTGTTTTCAAATAATTCTCTTAACCAGCAAAAATAACCAGTAATACATGACAATGTCTTGGGAATGCTTTATTTTTTTCTACTGAGTTTTCTGATGAAGAGATTTTCCCTTGCACTGCTAGCTTTTCATAAAAATAAAAGTATAGTGCAAGTTGGTACATGGAAGAATTGTATGCTTACAGAATCAATGCAGAGTTACTTCTTAGGTATATGTGCATATGTGGGTATTCACACATATGTCATGTGTGTATTGCATGTAACCATGTGATTCTGAGCATGTGCTCTGCATGTCCTCTTGTAAATGCCTATATGTGCTGTATGTATGAACATGTTGAACTTATTTTGCTAAGTCAGAACTGAAAGGCACCCAGTTCTTGATTACCTGTCAAAGTTGCAGTTGCTTTATTACATTCGGTATCTGACATAAATTTTAATGGTTTTGCTCCTCTCCGTCCTCTGAGTTTCTCAGGATTTCAACAGAAATGTGACAGAGGATAACCTTCTTCATACAGACAGCACTTAATCAGCCTGTGCCACTCGCTGGCTCGCTTTTCTTCTTTCTTGATTTTGAATTTAAACAATGCTCTGAGGCTGAATTGTGCATCGATGGAAGTACAGGTGGCTGGCCTGGAGGAGGGCAGTGAGCCATGACACACATGCTAACAGTAACAGCGGCCGACTTGGAAGCACTCTGAAAGCAGAAGCTCCACCTACAGGCCCGGCGGCACATGCTGCATCTTCAAGGACTCCCCTGGGAGCACAGAGGATCGTGTGACTCAGAAAAGGCAGGCAGAGCCAATGACAGAAGTTCAGACAGTGAAGATATAGAAAACGGGTCAATCTCTTTAGGTCTGGATTTTTTGGGTTAGGGGAACATTCTAGAATGCTATTCTGTCCACTGAGCGTCATCAGCCTGGCAGATGTTCTATGCTGGTTGCCTGGGTCTAGACATCGCCTTCCTCTGTGTTTCCCTCCTGTCTCTTCCAGGTTAATCCTGCATTCCTGCTCCTAGAATCTGCAACACCCTTGGTCCTCATATGGCTTCTTGCTTTCCTTGAAGCTTTGACTTCAGAATCAAAACATCTCTGCTCCTTTCCCCTTCCTGACCTGTCTCAACTTTTCTAAGGAGCAACTAGCTCCCTGGTACATGCCAGCATACTTTTCTTTAAGAAATACATATTCATTGTAAAATAGACTGACTGAATAATTTCCTAATGGAATTTTAAGCTAAATAAATGAGAGAGGGGAACACCAGGAGATTATAAAGAGAGCACTGGACTCTGGATTTGAAGTAGTGAGAGTCCAGGAAGAAAGATGTCTTGTTGAATAAAACCAGCCATGACAAGAATGTGGTGAGAGTATGTCCATGTCCAAAATATTCTGCAAACTTGGAGAAAGGGTTGGCTGCTCTTGGCTGGGTGTGGGGTGGGCATAAGATACGCCAAGAAGGCATTCCTTGGGATATATTTTCTTTCTGGTTGGGTCAAGTCACCAATAAAATATGTATTTCTTATATCAATCTAAATAATATGGAAAGAGAACAGTTATTTGATAAAAATCTCTTTGAGATCCACATGGCCACATGATGTAGAGCGGTCCGATATGCGCGAGCGTGTGTATGTGTATCTGTATAAATGATGGCCTGTTTCTCTACCTTCCTATATTAAAAACGCAAGGAGCAAACAAGTCTTATTTACTCAGATATTTTGGTGTGCAAAGGAAACATTAGATCAACATTCCACACATACAACTATATGTTTTACAGAAGAAATATAAGAACAACTGTAACCATAAGAATATGTACTAGGTGTGTAGACATTGTGTGGAGGGGTTCAAGGAAAGCAACATTCTAAAATCTCTCTTTTTGTATGTACATTTTACATTCTCAAAAGTAAAATCAAAATTTGGAAAAAGCAAATACCCCCCCGAACTAAATATGAGTAACCCAAATGCACATTAAATTAATGACATAAATAAACAAAGAAGCTAATTTTGGACATAGGCCTTCAGCTACACCCCAAATGACAGCATATTCTAGTGCTGAAGAGAAATCTACAAGTCTGTAGGGGATGGCTTCTTGTGTGTGGTCATGATCATGGTATTTGCAGGCATATCGCAGGGTAGAAGAACTAAGCTGATTCTTGGAAGTCAGAGCGTTTATGATGAGACAAAAGAAATATAAAATAAGAGAAGATGTGGGAGGCAGAATAATGCCCTCCAAGACTTCTATAGTGTGGTCCCTAGAAATATGTCAGCTGACTTGGGACATGAGGCAATGAAGGCAGATGAATATCGGGTATAGATTTTCAGATGGAGCTACTATCTAATCATATGGGTCCTTAAAGAAGGAAAATTAAGGAGGTCTTTGAGGTTGTGGCCACAACATGAGACATGTTCAGAGAAATGCAAAGTCCCTGGCTTTGAAGACAGAGGACGGGGCCATACCCACAGAGGGTGTTTAGCCTCTTGTGGCTGGGAAAGGCAAGAGCACAGATTCTTTTAGTTTTCAGAAAAAAATAATTCATTCTGATGTTAGTGCAGTTGAAATTTGTAGTTGACCTCTGACCAGAACAGTGAGATGATATATTTGTATGGCTTGAAGTCACTTAAGTCTGAAGCTACCCTAGAAAATTAGCGAAAGCTGAGGAAAAGGGGCAGGGGTAGGGATCTGTAAGAAACTCTGATTTGAAAGGGGTGTGAGGGAAAATGTGCAGGACGCCCACCATGCTACCAATAACCAGAGCTCCTCAAAGGAACAGCCACTTCAAGTGGTGGCACAGGAAACAGAAAATAAGGAATGCCTTGTCATGGCAGAGATCACAAAAAGGTAAGGATGTACCCTCAGGAAAAACATAGCACAAGTTCAAATAGCAACAAGAATAATGATTGTTTGTTGAATTTGTTGAATAAAGCAAGAATCCACTAAACAATACTTCTAAAACATACAGAGAAATGCAAAGGAGAGAGATCTTCAAAAGCAACCACTGATACAGAAGGAATGACAGAGTCAGGAGATGAGCACACAGCAGTGCAGGAAGTCAGGCGGTTATTGTCAATTTCACCGAGGAAGAATTGTCAACAAGCAGGCTGTCACTAGTTACTAATAAAGAGGACATACACTTTTGAGTTGGGCTCATATGGTGGCCATGCTAGTAACCAAATACTCCCTGGTAGCAGAACTACCCATGTACCTGTGAACACGGTGGTATAAAATACACCCAGTGTCACCTGTGCTTACCAGGATATTAGACTGTAATCAAGCTACAAGAAAACAACTTTTTAAAAAAGAATGTTCAGTGTGGTTCATTACACAACCAAACTTACCTGGCTTTTAGAAAAAGAAAATTCTAAAAAGTACAACCAACAGGATGTCTCAGTCATAAAAGCATGCGGACCTGGGTATGTATCCACAGAACCATGAAAAAGACAGGTGTGGAGGCACATTCATGAAATCCCAGCTATGTTAAGAAGTAGGAAGGAGTAGATCCATGGACTGTCACTGGCCAACTACTCCAGCTCATGTGCTAAAGTTCTGGACCTTGTCTCAAAAGATAGAAAGGCAGCTGGAAAGATTCAGTGGCACAGTATCTGTCATGTAAGCAGGGAACTTGAGTTTAGATCCCTACTGCCCACATAAGTTCCAGGTACGGTATACGTCTGTGATCCCACATATATAACCCCAGGGCGGTGTGAGGCAGGCAGAGAGAAGAGGCTCTCTGGGTTTTCTGGAATCAAATACTGGGCTGCCCTGGATTTAAGAAGGCTTGATAGACTGTAGCATGTAAACCTTGACTGGATACTGATGACAAGGGACATGATGCTGAAGACAGAGAAAACTTGTGTGTGGGTTGTATAATTTAGGCAAGACTTTGAATCCGTGTTACTTTTCAAAGTTTTACTAATAGGATCTCACAGAAACATGTTCTTATTCAAAGGAGATGCTGACTGAAGAATTTAAGAAAGAAGTGTGATGGTGTCTGCAGTTTTTTAAGCACTTCATTAAGATGTATGTCTATACATGTAGACTTACAGTAATATCAAATGCACCATAACACCAAGAGTGGATTCAGGTGAAGAGAATGTAGCTGTTCAAAGTACTGTCCTTTCAAATTCCCACAGCTGTAATTTTATACAGAAAGAGTTGAAATGATAGTCCTCATGCATAATGCTCATCAGTTGAGGACCCCAGGAGTACTTGCTAACTTTGTGTAAAGTGCCTTCTCTCCTGATCCCTCTCAGATGGCCTATTCAAGCATCTTAACCAATCAAGGACTGAGATCCACTCAGACCATTGTATTTCACTTACACAGCAATTAGTTGTTCAAATATTATTGAGACGGAAAATGATCAGTTCTTTCTTATACTAACACTGCCTTTTACTGTCCTTGCATGTTCTCTTTCTTTTTCTCTCTCTCCCTCTCTCTCCCTATCCTCTTTCCTCCTCCTTCTTTCTCTCCTCCTCCCTTTTATTTTGTTTACTCCCTCCTTCTCCCCCTTTCCTGAGATGTAAGCTCCTGATTAATTTAGACTAAAAAAAAATGCCTGACTAGAGCAGGTACATTCTAGTCCTTGGGTCATGCCTTCTTACATGATTTATCTATTTACTGAGGCTCTATGATGTCTTTAAACAGAACAGGAATGTTGCCATGGTTAGGTCTCAGCTCCTGGACAAATAACCCAGTAGCAGAAGACAAGCGATGATGTGCAAGCACTCAACACTAAAATGAACGAGTATGTGATAAATTCAGATGTGAATATAATGAAGGTGGTAAGACAGGGCAGAATGACGGAACTAAGAAACAAGCAGAAAACCTTAATGCTAATATTAACTGCTTTGGAGTCTAGGCTTATGAATTTTGGCAGGCCACAAGACTTACATGAAGGTCAATAGTCTTGCCTAAAATGAGGATGATAGCTCTTGCCTGTCACCCCTCATGGTAACTTAGAGCAACCTAGTTACTGAATATGTATTATCCTTGCCAAATGAAGGCCTATCAGGGCAAATACCCTGAAAGTTTATAATTTTTTTCAGAAGCAATTTTAGAGCTGTCCTATATGAATAAGAACGATACAAGCTGCAGCAGCAAATTATCCATACCACTTGATACCTAATATAATAGCTGCTTCCATTTTCCTCATTCCCAAGACCAGGACTGCAGCTTCCTTCCGTGTGTGATTTCTGTGGCTCTGCCATCTCTTACCCAGCACTCTTGTGAAATCAAGCAGTAGAAGAAGAAAGAATATGTAAGATACTTTTCAAAGCCCTGGGTTACCAACCAACTCACAGCCCTCCCCTGATATATTTCTTAGGCTAAAACACATTCCTCCTGGTAGGAGACTTGAAGTCTAAGTCAATACCCCTAAAGAGAGAGAGACAAATGTGGATTTTAGTGAGAAAGAGCTTTCTTTGCCACAATGCATAACTTGCTTCTCCTTCCCATCCTGCATTAATCCTGGAAAAAGTAAGAAGATCAAAGGTAATTTATGGAAATTAGCATTCATTTGTGGTCATGGATGTACAACTACAACACTAAATTAAGTTTTGATCTGTATTCCCAAACCTCACAGAGCCTGGTGGGGGCCCATGACTCTGGATTCATAGGTTGTATTCATGAGTGAGCGAGCATTCCCAGAGTCCACACTCCATGAGAATGATAGCAGGTATCATGTGTTCCCTACAGTCTGTCAAGACCCAATCACAGAGTCCACACACAGTGAATAATGAGTATTCATTGGAAACAATTGATACGTAAAAAATAATTTGCGTTTGAGTTTGTGCACTGAGAACAAAGAGGGAGTTACGTCCCCTGAGGCTGGAGTTAAAGTCTGTTGTGAGCTATTCAACCTGAGTGTTGGGAATTGAACTCTGGTCCTTTGGAAGAGCAACAAGTACTCTTGACTGCTAGCTAAGTCATTTCTCCAGCCCCAGATTGATACATTTGAAACCTCAAATGATACTTCGCTCTTTTTATTTGATCATATGCATTTAACAAGCATATTCTTGGAGCTAAAAATCTTGATGACAGTAACACTAGAGTAATTCTAGGCATTCAGGCTTTACCTAAACACTCATGAATACTTAAATCACTGATACTGTCACAGCATCTTTTAAGCTTTGCCTAAGAATCAGAGAGAAGTAAGCCAATCAATTAAATGGTATCTATTTTTAAAACAGAAGTCACTAGGTACCTTTAAATGAAAACTGAGGATAGAGCCCCTAACTTCCAAAGCACTTTCATTAATTAATTAAAGTGATGAATCTGCAAGTTGGTATATGGACACAGCTGTTCTTAGAAGCCAGCATGGGTATACAAGGCAACACAAGCAACATCCACATCCCCTGCGGAGCAAACTTAGACATCGGTCTTCTATCACAAAGCTCTAGAGCAATGGTTCTCAACCTTTCCAATGCTGTGACCCTTTAAGTACAGTTGCTCATATTGTGCTGATCATTCACCATAAAATTATTTTTTGCTACTTCATAACTGTAATTTTGCGACTGTTATGAATCATAATGTAGATATCTGATATGCACAAATCCATCACAATGCAGCCCCCTCCCCCCAATGGTTTAATTAATTGTGAGAAAGAACAGAATGAAAAGGAGCCAAGTATCTCCTAGAAATGACAGGGATAATATACCCATGAAATCTCAACAACATGGTTGCCTGAATAAGTAGGAATGACACCACAGGTTGACAAGCCAATGTGGATGGGAGAAGTTCACAAGCCCTGCCTGTCCATGAAGGGGTACAGGTTCCACAAGAGTGAGAATTATTTTTCTCCATAGATGAGGTTCCTCATAGTCCCAAGTGGTCAGCCCTGGACATGTGTGCATATTAGTAATGCTAACTAGATCCAATAGGATGTATATACATCTCTCTCTCTCTCTCTCTCTCTCTCTCTCTCTCTTACACACACACACACAACAACAACAACAACAACAATAATAACAATTAAACAAGAGCTCATGAATTTGTAAGTGGCCACAGAGGAGTGATGAAGATGTGGGGCTCATTTATGAGTTGTCAAGATTATTTTTAAAGAGCCAAGTACATTTCCAAAATTCAGCTTCTCTGGGAGTCTTCCTGAATGCAAGGAAAATAGTTTCCTGGGAGATTTATATATGGCACCTATGCCTTCTGCTTTGGGGAGTGCAGCTACAGCCAAACACGGTCCTTCTTATGGCCTCTCTGCTGGTAGTAGGCTAAAATATACTCTTCAGTTCTGTTGAAAGTGACTTTGCCTTCCCTTGACAGGTCAGCCCATAGGCTTTGACTTTAAAGACCTTGTCTTTGGAAAATAATGAATATCAAAGTAACTAAGTCAAACTGGCCATTAAATCTCTTCACTCTGGAATCTCTGTGCTACTGTGGAAGCAGTGGCCTCAGCAAATGGCCTTTTTCCATCTGAGATGGCAAAGCTTTCCAAGTAAGCGGCATGCTACTCAGAGTATCTTCTTGCACAGGCTGAGAGGCCCTGCCAGAACCTAAGGAAGAGTGGGCAGAAACTAGGAGGCAGAGGAGCCCTAAGGAACCCATGACTCTTTGTCACATTGCTGGGTAATCCATCTGTGGGGTAGTCTGCAGGTCCTCTGCAGCAGAACCTGATTTCTAATACTGGACAGCTCAATTTTTAAGTTTTTTTCTTTTTCCCTAATTCTTCAGTATACTAAAGTCAGAGAATCAAGGTCATGGGGCTCAGGAGTGAGATAACTTGGGGTCAGATCTGTATGTCTGCACCTGTAAAATGAGGCTAAAGGTCCTCCTAATTCCCATAATTAATAAATTATTGCATATAAGGGCCTTGCCAGAGACTGGCACAAATTGAGTACTTGAGACCCTTAGCTTTAATTAGTCTTCCTTAAAACCTTTAGTAATCATAAAATCACATCATCTGCTACAATTCTAGAAGCCAGCGAATTTTCATTAAGTTTATCTCAAAAAGGAAGGGACAGAAACACAAAGACAGCAGAGCTGCAGTATAGCAAATGGGACTCAGGGGACACCAAGCACAGGTGATGGTGCTAAGGCAATGTGGCCTTGGTAGAGGATGTGCTCAATCCTGGTACATCTTCATGTGCTGGGATGGGTGAGGGCGGCACCCCTTTTCTCAAGGAGAGGGGCTCTACAGGGAAGAAGCGTGGTACCGGAAGGTTTGTAAAGTGACAAAAGAAAGAAAGGAAGGAAGGAAGGAAGGAAGGAAGGAAGGAAGGAAGGAAGGAAG